>NC_085028.1:8769040-9069040 GCF_963692335.1 Osmerus eperlanus
TGCTTTTTGTATTGAATTGTATCAGATCATATATTCATATTTATCTGTTGTCATTTGGATTTTTTCAGATGGTCTTCCAATAAACTGCTGGACTAAAACTGTGTTTTAGAATTTAATTAAATTATTAACTCTTTGATGCATAAGACCAGACCAATGTGATTAAGCAAGTATTTGCAATTGTCATGTTGTTTATGCAGTCATTTTAGCTTTTGTTTAAGGGTTAAGGGAGGAGTTTTTATCAGGCTTCATTTGTAGGTTACCTGTGCAAAATATAAACTTGAATGTGAAGGGTTTTTTAAATTACAGTTTAAAAACTGTAACAGCATTACATCAGAACCGGATATGAACATTTATTTTCTGCATCCTGCCTGAATGTATATTTGTTTATTGGATTTATTAGTTACAAACAAGTAACCATCTGTCACACTCAGTGACACACTGTCACACCTTAATGCTCCCACCCCATTTTTCAAAAATAGATCCAACCTCAAAAAAACTATTCCAAATGAGAATTGTTATCCCTTCATTCTGCTTCATTATAGCTGGCTAACATCTTGGGCTGCGAAAAACTCTCTTGGATTAGGTCTGTCTGAGTAGTATTGTCACATATTCAGCAAATGTAGTTAGGTGAAGAGGAAGGCATCCATTGGCACAAGAAGTCAGCTAAGCTGACACACACAAGGCCTTTTACTAAGAAGGACTAAGATGAGCTAGCTTGAGAAGGCAAGGACTGCATGCTAACACTGAACGCTAAGCAGTCACATAAACAGGGCACTGGGTTGTGGCTTGATGGCTCAAGGCTTTCCTTGTCACCGTCTGCTGATTGTAAACTACTGTTATCATTACACTATAGAGGAGCTAGTGTGCATAGTTTATTTTAGTAGACTTTTAGTAAAATGTACTCTGTCAAACTGTTTAAAGATTTGATGATTACTTTGCTTTAGAATAAGGATTTATTTTGCTGTGGTAATTCTGAGGTGATGTTATGGCCCTATTAACATAATTCAAATCATATTGTGTAAAATTTTTAGTTTAACAACCATTAATGTTAAGTAATCAGGCAAAGGGATGAGGGTTGAATGTTAACATTGCTTGACTTGTTAATAACAGCTGTTTACAAGGAGCCTAGGAGAGAGTATATCACTTTTGAGATTTAACTAATTTCATACTACATGCCATAACAAAACAGTACAGTAGGTTACAGTATGATGGAAGAGGCACACAAGATAAAACAAAATACACAAAGTCAAAGAAAGCAAACAATCAACAATGCAGTTTACAAAAACATGTTTTATTGCATAAATGCTTTCCAATTTACCTTTGTACAGATTTGTATATTTACATACAATTTTTAAGTCTGTCATTAATATTACAACTTAAAATCTTGGCTACTTGTCTACATGTTTTAAATGTTGTGCATGCAGAGTTTACGTATGTGTGTGTGTGTGTGTATATCCATGTGTTTTGTTTACATACTAGCTATGTACAATGTTATACAGCACAACCCTGGCTGACTCAACCGTCATGCTACTTCAGTGAGGCCGCAGAGGTTTACACCCTAAATGGACTCAAATTCAATCATCTCAGTCATTTCAAGACATGCATTGAGGATAGCTACAGTGTCATTACTTAGAATTGTGTATCCAGGTTTTACAGTGCGCATTGGGAGTCCTGACAGATTTGGGAGCTTAACAAAACACTCTCACATTGCTTTTCCAGTTCCATTACAATTGTGAATGACTGCAAATTAAGTCTTCTTTTCCCTCAGACTAAAGTGGGTATCATTAGTCCTCCAGTGTACCCTACAATATTTTGAACATAATATTGCACAAGATGCTCTTATTTTAACATTATAGATCAACAAAATGTCAAGTAGGTGCTATTAAAAAATGGCACTGGATAAACATTGTTTTGAATATAACCTCTTCAAGGACAGAGGGAGCTTTCCTGCCATTGGCAAATCATAATAATTTCTAATAAATACATTTTTATTTTATTTTAAATGTTTTCACAAACAGTTCCACCAGTCCTTTTGGTAGAATGTAATAAACCTTTATACAGATAAGATAGATAATAATCTTACTATAGTTAAACATTGAATGGTTAGTCATTGTGAAAAGAATGTAGTGACATTTTACTGACATATCATAACTCCTCATACTAAGACACAATGAGTCAAATATTACAGGTGCATACATTGTGGGTCTATAAGAAAACAGACCAGATTTCACAATCTATCCCCTAGGTGGCACTCTTACACAAGCCTGAGCATTTGTTCTCCCCTGCAGTTCATCTGTATGTACGGAAAGTACAAACGGAAGCCGAAAGACACATTTATGGGCTGTTCCTGCCGAAAAAATACATGTGTTCTCATTCAATGGTGTGACAGACGAAAAGCATCCATTTTGTGTTCACCAGTGCATCTCTGCAGAGTTTTATGGCTGTGGCCAGATGGAGGGTGACACAGTCAGAGAGCAGTGTCCTGTGTATTATCGTGTGGCAGCTGCCTCTGGTTTGCAGCACTCCCTCCCTGTATCTCTGGACTTGTCTGAGCAGAGTGTACTGACAATCATGCATATACATTCATACATTATTACCCCGATAACACAGACAAACGTGTGGGTTACGTTATTTACAGACGTTGACTTGATTGCATGCAAGTACATATTACAAGTCATTCTCCAAAAATAAATAAGCAGAGGTGGTTTTCAATCATTTACCCAAGAGTCAACACAGAAATACCTTGATGGATCATGGGTCATTTAAGATCATGAAGGGTCACGGGTAAGGCTTGTTTACAAGTTTTAACACTTGTCCCAATTAAAACCAATGAGGTGAAAATCTTTATTTCCTACAGTACAATAATGTATGTGCCTTAATGGGCTCTATCATTCTCATTTGAACCCTTACTGGTTTTGGCAAGACAGTGCAAGTGCACATGACATTCAGAGAAGCATGTCTGTGTCTACATGATAAAATGATATATTTTTTATTAACACTGTTTTTCTGTCATTTATTTGAAATGATCTCTCAAATGATTCTGTTTAATATTACAGTTTCCAGTCATTTCTTCTGTATCAGAATCACTGTCCAAGTCGGCGGGAAAATATAGCTCAAAAACATAAACGCACATTACTTCCAAGCCACTACTACAGCTTGAACCCAAGAACTGACCAAGTACTGACACCATTGTCTACTCTTCCCATTCAGTGGTGTGTTCTGACTTCTCTCTGGGAACTTAAATAAGAGGCCAATTATTTCCCCCTCTCCGTCCTTCGGCTCAGGACAGACTGCATCCCTGGCTAGCTCATCAGACTCTCTGCGGGAGACAGGACTGCAGATACACTAGACTGTAGGTTTGTAAAGAGACGAGGTCTGAACTCCTGTACTTGGTGGTGTTATTGCATGTAGGCGACAGAGACAGCAGAATTATGCAAAAGTCAGCCCTTGAATGTCCCTGCCAAAGTAAAGGGGAGGAGTCTTCCGTGGACTCCTCTTGCTTGCTTCTCAGTCTCATTGGACACCTGGAGTGTCACTCACTCAAAAATTAAAACTATAAAGAACTGTTTGTCCATCAGTTTTTTTTTTTTTTACCGTAAGTGAGGCATTTATTTTCCTTTTTTAATCTAAGAAATAGGAAATGACCTCACCCACTGGCATGCACATGCAGGTATGTTTTTCCTCCGCTCACAGTGGGCGTGGCTACTCCATGCCGTTTCGTAGCATCTGGTTGGCTGCGATGAGCATGACGCTGATGATGAAGGCCATGGCAAAGGCGCAAATCAGACTCTTCCTCACGCAAGTCTGACGGTTCTTCTTTGAAGAATGGACTGAAAGAGGAAAAGAACAAAAAGAGAAAGATGAAATTGTTTCTCCCTCTATCTGATAAAAAATTTGCTCTGTTGCAGCCTTGAGTGGTTGTTGTCTGTGTTGCTAGAGAGAAATTAATGGCTTCTGATCGTGAATGATAGTTGAATGCTGATTTGAAATGGAAAGATACAAGCTCTCTGTTGTTGGGCAGTGAGTGGCTGAGTAAAACTCAAAGAGTTTTTTCCCAGCAACTGTGGCTCCACTCGGGTCCAGTAAGGACAGGGGGTCAGGGGCAGTAATCAAGTGGGGGGGCATCTGAATGTACTCCATAGGGTATATTGAGAATACAGTACAAATTGAAAGCTGTGCCTGTTTGCATGATGACAAACACACAAATACGCACACAGACACTATAAAATAAAATAATATAAAACCTCTAACATTCATCTCTCACCCCCCCCCCCCTCCTCCTCCTACATTCCCACACAAAGACTCTGACACACATACAGGCAAGCAGACATGCACACAGAGAGCTTGCCAGCCAGCTTCTCGCCATAATATAATTTTCTGGTTTAGTTAACCTCTGGCGTAAAGCAGTAAGTCAGCAAGTCTCATACCCTTCTGGCAATGGAAACAGTGGTGGGCTATAGAGATGTGGTAATTATGGGAACAGGTTGAATAACCTGCAGGTACAGAGGCATAGTACTGCTGACTCCTCTCAAGTCTCACTCACTCTATCTATTTTTATCTTTCAATTCAGTCAGCACTGGTATCATCATTTTCTGAATACAGAACATTTCCTCTCTTTTTTCCTTCGTTTTTCCAAAAAAGAAAAAGTCGAAAGTAGGACAGGAATAAGCCTTTTTCAAACTTTTTTTTGAAGATGAACAAAATGAACACTTCCATATCTGTAAAGCAACTGTAAAAGAAAAAGTGGACCTTGAGCTTTGGTTACTGACTTCCGGTTCAGTACACAGCCAATAACAGTATACACAGCCGCTGTCAGATTCAGTGTTACAGAATTCCTGCCCTGCTATTGGGAGTCGGAGCATGGCGTCAGCGTCTGTGACATCTGTTCTGCCTCTGTTGCTGAGGTGGAGTGTAAAAAGAGGAGGCACAGGGCACGGCTCTATGCCCAGAGGGTCACCGCCTGCCTAGCAGGGTTACACCACAAAACACCGCTGGCATGCCCGTTACACATGTATTCCATGTATTCAGACACACAGTGAGAAACACAAGCGCATGAAGAAGAGGTAGGGCAAACCACACACAAACGCACACATTCTCACATGCACACAGACACACGAGCACACACATGCACACATACACACACGTGCACACACACACATATGGGTGCACACATACACACATAACCCTATCGGCCAATATACAGCTTAGAGCCAGGTACTATGTGGCACCCGATATCTCAAGCATACATTTTATATTCATCGCTCAAAGCTACAGGTGATAAACGTGCATTTCTGGAAGAGGCCACATCTGCTGCAGAAGGCTTAAATCACACTCAAACTGGCAGCTAGCTGCCAAATGTTAAGTAGTGGCATCTTCAAAGTAGGTACATTAATCTTCTGTTCTGTAAAAAGTGACATGTGCAAGTTAATTGCAACAGTACAGTTTGTACTCACAACAACACACCAAGTATTGTATCGTACAGATTAGTATTGTATATTTCAGGTGAATCAAGTATTAGCATCTACAGCCAACCTTTGTCACAAGGCAACATCATTTCTAACTTTGTTTTTCACAGTGCATTTGTCAGGACGACAAATCGACAAACACTCCAACATGATCTACCACGTTGGTTTGAGTTAGTAAGTACAGCAACACGATGGATGGTGTTTCATTATGGATGGGGTTTATTTCCACACAAACGGACACACTCTTTGTTGCACATGCCTTTCACAGACCTTGGAGATGATAGGAAGAGAAGCCCCCAAGCCACAAGCCAACTCACAGTCATAAAAAGGTAGTTGAAACCTTCTTCCACACAGAGGACACGTCCTAATCTCTCAGTCCATCCTTCTTATTTTTATATCCCAATAAAATCCATGCCCAACCCTGGAGTCACCACTCCTATTGTTGTAAATCTCATTGTGACAGGCCATTTTGGCTCAGTGTCAAGACAGCTAGAGCAAGTTTCACAAGGCAGGTCTGCTACTGCAGATGCTTGAAATAAATTACATCTATATTTATTTACCCAAACTTGTTACACTTTTAAAATGAAATATTTTCATTTTGCTCATGAGCTAAAAAAAGGCTACCAAAAGAAACTCCTCAAACACATCACAAATGATTCAAGGGTTTAACAACTAATATCGAATAAAAGTAGCCTGTACAAGCAAATGATCTAAAACGAATCAAAACAAAAACTAATTATATGACACCCTCAGCTACCACGATATTCATAAATCTTTGTGGACATTTGATCATTTGGAGTCAGGCTTTTACATATTTCATCTGTGCATCTTAGGTGACCAGACAACATGGTCATAATCCCCAGGCAACACACATCAAGGCAGCAGGTGCACTAGTTGAAAGTAATGGAAGTCTAAAGTCGGTCAGCGTCTGCCCTATTCCACTCACCTCCCTCAAACTCCGTCTGACATCTCCCTGAGTTCTCGTTCAGGCTCTCTTCCTCATTGATGATGATGTTCTCAATATCTTTCATCGTCAAGTGGTCCCGAAAGGCATGGAACAGGATGTGCTTCAGTTCCTCTAGAGTGATGCGCTGCATGTCGAACTGAAGAAAGAGAATGGGAGAGTCGGAGGATGGGGGGATGGGGAGGGGGACAAATCGGCCGGCAGACAACAAACTTTTGAATCTTCCAAAATGGAATTATAGTACACGCAGACAAAAATAATCTTCACATTTTGGTATGGGGAAAGATTTCTCTGAAGAAATGTCTTCTTGGTTGCTTGTACATACATAGCACACACATTTTACTTTAAGTGTACTGGTTTATACAAAACATTCATTTTGGACGGTTTGCTCCATAAACAATAACAGAAACAACAACAGTAACACAAATATCAATACAAATCCTCAGTTCTCAATGAGTTTTTCTGGTTGTTATTCAACTCTTAATTTTCAGTGCTTTGCTACCTTGAGCATTCACACTAATGAAAGTAGCACAAGTGGACAGAGTTATGGCCTGAAAGTAACAGGTTTTACTTCAGGTGTTGATGAATGTCTGGAGCTATTTCATTATCATACAAAGCAATCCAATACCATAGCACAACACATGCCAGGGCCTCAGGCCAAAGCAAAGAAGATTTGAAAATGTCAAAAACTTCAATAAATCCTTAGAACTTTCTTCAGAGGCTATGCTTACTATATTGAAGCAACCAACATTTTACAGTAAAATGAAATCAATCTGATTTCTGTGGGCGTCGCAGGACGGTAATATACACGACCAATCATTAAGGTCGGAGCGGCACTAATGATTGGACGGAGGGTTGGGATATTATGGATTGAATCCATTCAAACTCCAGCTAAGATAGCGCTGTTTGCTAAATGTACCTACCCTGCCTTTAACATTTACTCAAAGGCTATTTAATGTCTTGGTCTGTCTGATGTCTAATGTCTAACTAATAGCAACACCACATTGGCCTTCACATGAGAAGCATATTCATGTTACAGTAAATGTAGTCTTTTAAAAGTTATTTTACCCCTAGAGAGGCTTACTGCTTAACTTAGCATACACACATTGAATATTAAGCAATCGTGGAATTGCAGGGTAAGTTGTATCAATTGCTTTAAGACATGACTTGTCTTAGAGAGGACAGCTTGTTTGTGATTTCTTGAGTGTTGCTTTTATTGCTTCCAGTACAGGGCAATCAAACAACAGAAATCAGCCCTCTTGAATGGGTTCAACATAATTATAGTAGACCTAACATACACAGAGACTCACAAAGACTAACTACAAAGCTTATACAAAATATGATATTATATTTGTATCTATTCCCCTCCATGTAAATGAAATGTAATGTTATTGTGATTTGTTCACAGTCTGGTGTCACTCTGCTGCCTTTTGTTTGTTAAGCTGTTAATTAAAGAAAAGGGTTTGCACTGGGTTGTGTTGGGTGGGAAAGAAAGATAAATGACAGTACAAGACAATTGAGCAATAAATCCCTTTGACCTTTTATGAACTGTAAATTCAGTACCAAAGCAAGGTATAGTACTGTTTGACAGCTCTAATTCCATTTTCCAGCAACCGAATCTAATGAATCTAATGAATGTGATACATGCAACTAAGATAGGTGAAAATTTGTGGTGACATGTTTTTGAGTTGACAAAAGTATACTTAGCTGAATAGCTCTAAGTCATTAAGTTGAGATGGACCTGAGAGTCCATACTGTGTGCAGCAAGGTAGGACATTTTTACACAGCCTTTGAGTACACCTGTTCCTGTGTAGTTTGTTACTACATGGAAAAGTCTTGTTCATGTGTTTTATTGTTTACATGTTTCTATTGTTGTTGTTAATATGTTTACATTGTTGGTGTGTTAATATTGTATATAGTAAACATTATTTAGTTTTATCAAAATCTTTCGCCGGTCTCTCTGCTGCTGCAAATTTCCCCACCTTGGGATTAATAAAGTTTTACTTGGCTCATCTTAGTTTGGAATATAAAAAATAATTGCCAAATCAAACCCGTGTTTATGACCAACAGTCTGAAACAGTTATGCAAAAATGAGAGCTATTTGTTTCTTTTCATCTATTATCCTTTCTTTGGGCTATTCATCAGCATCTGCTACCCAAACAGAGAACAACACACGCTTTGTTTTCTCTCTTTCTCAGGGCTCTCAGGGGTCATGTAAACACACAGGGGTGTCCCTTCATGTCACTTCCCTGTTCTCTTCAGAGCCATGTCATCACCAGGGGACATTAAGATAGTGTCTCTGTCATTTGTGAGCGAATGAGGAATGTACCAGAGGATAAATTCATTCATCTCTCCCCTGGCAGAAAGATTTATTTTATTTTATTTTCTCCGCTTACTGCCTCCGTCATCTTATCGGCACAGTTAGTGACATTCATGGGTGAGTGAGTATAGGAATAACACAAAGGGGGCTGGACCCAGTTCACACAGATTGGCCCTGTGGGAATGTTCCCTGTGAACATTCTAACACGCCATGCTCTGCGTGCTGTGTGGGGAACAACCTGGATAGACAGTGAAGATCTTAGACCCTTACAGATCCAGATCAAAGAAGATGAAAGCACCCCTGGAAGGAACTACTTGTCTTCATCATGATTTTGATATGATATGCTGACATACTGAAACCCTCCAAGACCTCTACTGTGAACCCTGATCATCTTGCTGTACCCCATCTCCTCCCCTATCATTGAACAGCAAATCCCTTAAGAGCGGAGTGTGGTGTGTGACGCAATTGCAGGCAGTCAAGATTTCCAAGTGTTGACAGACTTTCAGATTCCTGGCCTGAGCACTCACAGACAATCATTTGAAGATGAGAAAGTTTGCTTCCTTCCAGATGTTGCGCAAAAAACTTTTAAACAAGTCTGAATTTAAATATCTATGCTCTTGTCACTCTATTTATATTTAGCAGACGCTCTTATCCAGAGCGACTTACAGTAAGTACAGGGACATTCCCCCCGAGGCAAGTAGGGTGAAGTGCCTTTCCCAAGGACACAACGTCATCTGGCACGGCCGGGAATCGAACTAGCAACCTTCTGATTACAAGCCTGCTTCCCTAACCGCTCAGCCACCTGACTTTGATACACTGAGAGTCCTAGTCAATCCATATCAGTAAAAGCAGCTAAGATTGCTGTCCTGCTGATAACCCATCAGCCTCCTGTCAGCCTCAAACAACAGAATGACATATAATCATAATAGGACCTCTATGCTATGTCTATGTGAATATGTGTGTACCAATTGCCATGGTCTAGCCAGGTTTGTAGTGGACTGTGGGGCTGCCTGAGTATCTGTTGGTACTTTACTCAGGTGACAGCTGCGACACCCAGCTGGGAGACTTTGACAAAACAAACCATTACTGTGTGGGTAACTGAGGAACTTGCACTCTCGGTCAATAAAGGTGTTGCATAAGCTTAGTCTGTAGTCAATAGGGCACCTGTCAGCAACATGAATATATCATCAAGAGTTGAACAAAAATTATTACGCCACTATGAACTTGTTGATGCATCATTGATTCAATATTCGCTAAATAAACTACAGTAAGCAACAGGTTCTCACAAGCGTATAAAAAGTCAATTTTTTCAGTCATTAGAAAGGCATCAAGCAGCATCTTTGAGAACAAAAACACTTAATTTCAAAAGCCCATTAAAGCAGAGAAGTCAGGATTACAGTTGCACCATTACAATGGCTTCTAATCAACACTGGAACACTTTCATGTTGTTAGTGTTGGTGAAGCGGAAGAAAAGTACCATGCTATGAGAGGAGCCTGAGACGGATCCTCAAATCTGTGTGGCTGTGCTAATGTTTATAGAATTATGTCGTTGTCACTCAAAATGTTTTAACTATTATGTTTCCCGAGCCAACCAAAGAAGGGTTCATTCAGTGCTTTTCTGCTCATAGGGTTGTAAAATGGCCGTCCAAAAGCAGTGTTGATCCCAGCCTAAACAACATCACAGCCAGGCCTGAACCAATCATTGGAGCTGAGACTGTTGACAGAGTCAGAGTTCTGTAAAAGTAATCGGACAGTGGACCCTCCAGCAGGGGACATCCAGTGGGACATCCAGTGGGACTTCCAGTGGGACATCCAGTGGCGATGTGAAGCTGATGACACACAACACGGATGCCAGCAGCACAGAGGAATCAATACTAGGCCATTAGGATCTCCACCTCAAACTACTCAGGCAACCAGGGGTGAAGTGAGGTGCCTGCCGGTAGCAGTGGCATCCAGCTAAGCTAACCATGTACCAGATGAGGACAGAGAGGAAGATGTGTGCTAATGGGCAGAACTGGACTCCTGCTCTGATTCCGCTGTTCCAGCTATTAGGAAGGACAATGTCCACTGTGCCATTGAGAGAACTGTCTATGAGTACATCAGGCTGAGCAAACACAGAGCTCAAACGATGCTCAGATTTATCTTTTCTTCCTTTATGTCTCCAATATGTAAAAGAGTCTACATTTTTACCAAACTATTAAAGACGTTTCTCCGGACAGACTCCATTTAATGCTGACCAGACAGATAACAGATATCCTGTTCTTGTTCCCATGTAGTACATCAGCACTTGTCAAAGGGCCAAAGGGTGACTGATTACAGGAACCTTACGTTCAAACTAAAATTTGGTCAAATAAAGCAGCTGAGAGAAATGTTGTTTAATGAGCAGGAAGTAGCAGGAAAGGACAAACCCAAAAGGAAAAAACTAAATTTACCATCAAGGCCCCCAAATCAGTGCCTTAAATCGGACCAGTTAGGTAGTTAATGTCAGTTAAGCAACAAGTTCCTATAAAAAACTAGACAAAAAAACAAAAACAAATACAAAGTAAATTGGGGTTTATGTGCTATGAAATTCCTGTACTAATACAGCTCCCATCAAACAGCATCAGATAAAGAGCTGAAAAGCAGTGAAGAAGCATTTTAGAAACCACAGACTACTCAACACCATTCCCTCCTGCTGCAAAAATGATTGTTGCACTGATTCACTTGCAGACAGAAATGTTTGACAAAAGGAACATGAAAACAAAGTGAATGTGAGAAACTCTGTCAGAGGCAAAGTGAATACATCAATATGTGCACACAACCCAAGTAGTATAAACCGTCTGCCAACCACTTCCTGCCATGAGAGAAGAGGACTATCCAACAACTCATTTGATCCAATGGGAAAGGACTACTTGTTGCTCGTCATCAATAGGCAATTACTGGTAGTCTGATTAATGATTAAGCAAGGAGAAAATCCTCCCATTATGTCCTCTTGGGGAGCAGGGTGTGGGGGTAGGGAGGTGAACAGTAGGGTTCCGGACCCTCATTAGAGGAACTCACTGAATCTTTACATTCTGTCTCCTATAATTAATTCCAGTCCCTAGGAAAGAGAAGTAGTAGTAGAGGTAGAAGGAGAGGGGCAGAGAGATACGGAGAAAAAGGATGAAAAGACGATAAGAGGAAGGAGAAGACAACAAAGGGACAGCATGTGGTCCCGCTGATTCCTGTGCAAAGTGTGTAGATGTAAAGTCTGTATGTATTACATGTACTACAGGTACATAACCTTCAAAGGACAAAACACGTGAGATGAAAGCAAAAACGAATGATAAGAAGCCTCTTTTCTTGCCTCTCTCTGGGTCTTGTTATTGTGGTTACACAACCACCTTCTGCTGGTTAGACCTAATGCAAAAAGACCCTTGTTAGCACTGCCACCATAGCTCACATTAAAATGTGTCTTTACTTTGTGCTAAGCATTTTTGTTTTTACATTTCCCAGGACTCCCACAGCAAACTGTCAAATTCTGAGCATGCAAGGTGTGTGTGTATGTTTGTGTGTCGGGGGTGTGTGTAAGTATGAGTGTGAAGGTTGTGTGTGTAAGTGTGAGTGTGCATGAAAGATGCAGTAATTATCTGACACTTCCCATAGTTGATACAGCATGTGGGAAAGTGCTGTGATAAAATTAAATGCTTAAAAGGTAGTCAAGGTGACTCACATGTAATTAAAGCTATGGAACACCAGGGAGAGAGTGAGGATGAGAGGGAGGGGGCACAAGTAAGAAGGAGGAAGAAAGATGGAGAGATGGAGCAAAGAGGCTAAGCTTTGAAAGAGATGTTGCCTCGCTAAATTGGATGTTGTTGAGAGATTGGAGGGAAACTGCTACAGTAAAACAGATAACAGGGTTCTTTTAGAGAAAAAGAGACAGAGAGAGAGACAGAGAAACAAACACACTCAAAGTGAGACAGAGAGAGAGACAAAGAGAGAGAGAGAGAGAGAGAGAGAGAGAGAGAGAGAGAGAGAGAGAGAGAGAGAGAGAGAGAGAGAGAGAGAGAGAGAGAGAGAGAGCGAGCCCTGAAGGTTTTCTTTGTTCTTTGTCTATGTGAGGAAACATTGCATCTCAAGCTGAGTGTCTATACAGTATGCGATAGTGGTACTTCTAAAGAATGCTGAACTTCAAGTCTACAATGAATCATGTAGTGAGAGGGTATAGATCACTATAGCAACACCTACAGTAAAAACACTGTAGGTACATAGGAAATTCTGGGTAATTAAATGGTATTAAGTGTTATAGGATGAGTGGTATGAGTTATTACAAAAGTGTAAGAAGGCACAGTATGAGGGAGGATGTAAGGGGTAAGTGGATGTTGTAAAAGGGCAGTTGAAGGTTGAATTACTGAAACAAACACCTTCCTAACCCAGCTCACGGCTCCTGCGCTGGGATGGAGCACATTAGACACACGGAGCTCTTTGTGAGTTTAAACATTTGATGGAGGGTCATTAGTACAACGGAGCGGGAGGGTTGTGCCACCTCCATTGGTATTCATGGCCACGTTTGACAGCAGCAATATTGCTATGATTCTTCTCCTTTTTTACACATCGTGGGCAGGCAGGCAGGCGGGCAGACCCCTTCTCCACATGTTTACATACTCCACAGGGGCCTTGAATCCATCAGGCACACATAAATGGCCTGTGTCATTAACTGTCGCAGTGTGTCAGCAGTGTAGTGTGGTCCCAGACGGCTGGAAGCAGAAACAAGACCAAGAGAGTGAGGGGAACGAGCGCAAGACAGAGAGAGAGAGAGGGTTGGGGGGTTCCTATCATATCCAAATGATTTTGTAAAAAGTGCAGGATCAGGGGATATTTATTCCTAAATGTTGCCCCAAATGTGCTTTAAACCCATACTTTTAAGACATTCAAGGTCTAAAGCATTGTTTCCTCAAACAACAATATAAGAAATAGGCCTATTGATGTTGAATGATTTATACATCTGTCCTTTCTGCCTCAAGAAAATATCTATATAAGACTCTTACATGCCATTCCACATGAAAACACTGGGTGAAAAAAACTATTCAACAATCAACAGTTATGCAAAAGCATGTTATTACAGTATAACCTCAGCTGACGGCTTCCGTTAAGTTCTTTAGAAAAAAGAACATAAAAGCCATCAAAATTGCTTACATCATTAGTTCCCTGCCATTTCCTGTCTGCGTGTCACTGTTACTGGTGGGAGGGAAAGCTTTAGATGATGTTCCATATGTCCTGTCATTCCACAGTCAATTAGACAGTGCATAATTAACTTGTTCAGTTAAAAGCATTTCACTGTAATTGACAAGGCAGAGAGAGAGAGAGAGAGAGAGAGAGAGAGAGAGAGAGAGAGAGAGAGAGAGAGAGAGAGAGAGAGAGAGAGAGAGAGAGAGAGAGAGAGAGAGAGAGAGAGAGAGAGAGAGAGGTTATTCTCCATTTGATGCCATCAATCAACAGCCAATACTAAATACTAGGCAATGTGATTAATGACAAAAGTCTGGCCGGCACAGATCCCTGACCTAAACACCACGAGACACATTTTGGATCAATTCTAACGCCATCTGCAAGCCAGGTCTAATCACCCGACACCAGTGCCCAACCTCACTACTGCTCTTGTGGCTGAATGGAAGCAAATCCAGCATCGATGTTCACACATCTATTGGAAAGCCTTCCCAGAAAAGTTATAGAAACCAAGTGAGAACCATCTCACTATTTATGCCCCTGATTTTGAAATCAGGAAGTTCAACAAGGAGGTGTCAGTATACAGTACTAAACGATGTCCATACACTATTGGCTATTTAATATGGTTTCACAAGACAAGTCATAATTACATGAACATTATTAGATGGCTGCAGCTTACAGTCCATAACGCTAAACAATTAAATCACCCAGTCATAACAACAGGCGCATGTTTGAGATAAAAAAAGAAAATCATATTGGACAGTATTTCAGGGTGAATGTCAATGAATACAGTGAACCCCATTTTGGTGAAAATGAAAATCTGTGAAAATGTAGAACAGATGGACTGGCATTCATTTTCTAAACAAAACTGGAATTCTACATGTTGTACACATATTAGATGTCATGCTATTTAACCAAGGCTTCAGAGTTCACACAATCCTTCCAAAGTGTGAGCGCAGGACAACTGAGGAGGCCTGACTAACAGTCTCACTTACTCTGCTCTGTCTAAGCTCTATGTGGCACATTATAATCTGTCATGCAGTACACCCAGCTGTCAATTACCTACAAAAGGAAGTTTACGTGAGACACAGGCTTGCCAACATCACATTAGTCCTTTTCAAAGGAAGAAATCTGAAATAGTCCTTTCCACTTCTTGTTGTGTGATTTGAATGTGAAGGAGACGCCACAAAGACAGGCATCTTGCACTTTGTTTTGCAGGTGATAGGCTAGGAGCCCCAAAAAAGTATAGACAGAGAGAAAAACATATTTATAAATACGAACAAGGTCATTTGGCTGAAAGTCCACCTGCTTGACACTTTTTAGGAACTATTTAGTAAAAAAAACAAAAAACATCCATGGTTTTGTTGAAATTGTATAACAAGTAAACAGCAAATTGATGGCATTCCCTTCACGACCTCTGGAAGCTGTCTGAAGCTAGGGTTTGTTAATATTCTAAGCATACTGTTTATATTTGTGTGAAAGAACAACATGTTAAATGTTTAATGAGAATCAAATGAGTCTAGATGCATCAGTTCAGCTCAGCTCCCGTCAAAGCCCCGGCTCTGACTTCCTCAATCAAACATTGCTCCACATGTTATTCCCTCTCTCATTTCCTAGCTCTACATATCAGAAAAAAACGTATCGAGTAACATACAAATGCCCCAGGTTACAAACTGAATTTGATTGCTTAAATATTTCTTAACACTCAGCAAAACTTGTCAGAAGCGTGTTTATTAAGAAACATGGGAAGATAGGTACAAAATACAGGCATGTGATAGGTGATTTATTATTTTATACGGAAAAGCAGAAGTGTTGGGATTAAAATAATGTGTGTACAGGCAAGAGGTTTGCTTTGGGGTCATTGGGGCTACCTCTGCATGAGACTTTGGCAGGATGTGAGCCAAAGAGAAAATCATTATGTGAGTCTGAGAACCTCATCAATAAGTCTAGATAAAGAATAATAAAGGATAATGATGGTTGTAATTACTGTACTATAGATTGGTAAAATGATGTCTCCACATTATCATATCTACACTCTAGGAAGTTGGTGCTAGGTAAGCAAAACCGTAGATGACTAAAACGTCCCGTGCTACACTTTGAAACACGTTCATCAACATTGCAAATTAATTCTTGTAGCCACTGTTACATAGTGAGATGTTTGACTCTGAGACACGAGAAGCCTTAGAGTTGGACTGTTTCTTGCCTGTCATATTCTTGGTCAGAAACACTGAGATGTGGATCACAACAACCAATTTTATTTATTTATTCAGCAGACATTTTAAAGAAGTTTTTAAGGCAGGAATTTGAACCGACAGTGACCCCTCTTGACCTAAAGTCAAATGTTCTTCGATCCCTGAGCTATACCCACCCCCAACTCTTAATGTACATTTGTATATCATTTAGATTCTAATTCTTCATTATTTGAAGACACAGTATCCGTGCATCACTGCTCATGCAGAGAGTCTGCTTTCATACCCAGGGACAAATTAGTAAAAGGGACATGGAATTTGAACAAAAAAAGGCTTCATCCTTTCAACATTCTACACCATAAGAGCAAGCTTTGTAAACTATGGAGGGGAAAAGAGAGCTAGACTATCCTTTATTTATGTATTGTGACATAATGAACAACAAAACCCCTTAAAGGAACAATAACAAAGGGACAGCAGGAGTTCCCTTTGGCGCTTCCCTAACTAATCATTGATCTCTGTGCTAGTCAGAGGAGAAAACAGAAGGAGAGAAGGAGAAATCCTACAACGTGATATCAGTGACACATGGAAATTTAGAGCTTCAATCGAAAAACCTTGTGTGTTTGCAAGGAGAATTACAAGTGAAAATGAATGTGAAATGCGTTCATTGACAAATAACATGCTTGTGTCTATCCAGAAGAGGTAATTAGGAACATTATCAACCTTCAAAAATAAATACTGTAGATAGCTGAGTGTGTGGCAGAAAGGGAGTAAGTCAGGGTTTGAAAGTCATTTTATGCTAGTTAGGGGAACATGGTCCTCTATGGTCGATGCTCCATGAGAAGAGTGGTACCACAACTCCTTCTGAGGCTATAGCCAGGCCTCGGAAGTCCTCTCAAGTGTAATTAATAAGCTAGCGAAGGGCTGCCTGACAGTGCCTCAAGCATGCTTGTGCCTCCAGCCTGGCGGCGTAAGAGAAACCTGTGCTCAGGGACACAGCCCTGAGACTGATCCTGACACAAAGTGCAAAGGAGAATAAATACTGAATGGCAGAATCCTCTGAACCCCAGCCAGCCCGCATTTAGACCCAGAGTTATGAACTGCAACCAAATGTATTGACAGCGCAAGGAAGGTTTAGAAGGTAAACTATCCTGCATGGCTAATACTTTCAGTGTCATACTGCTGTTGTTCTGTGCCTGTTGTGATTCATGTTTTATGGAACAGGTTGGCTATTTAAATGTATAAAATGTCGTCCTGGCTGCAAGTGATTTATCAGTCATAAAGCTCTGAGAGTATCGCAGTCGTCTTGTAGGGCCTCAAGCACTTTGTTTCTTGATGTCTCAGGTGTCTTTCATTTAGGTGAATTGTTAGGTAAAGTCTTGACACAAGTGACAACAAATGTATCACAACAACCGACCTGCCACGTAGATACATTTTCTCATAGTTATACTTAGGATAAATACTACAGGAAATGTTGGTGTAGTCTTTTTTCCAACTTATTTAAAATAATATAATAAATAATTTCAAATAATTTCTATTTTTACAGTACTTCAGTGACATCTCTGCATCCAGTAAAAAAGATGCTACCTAACTCATCTATGTAAATGGCAGCACAGATCTCTTAACTCATTGGAATAAACTACACATCTAGGCTTTCTGACTCAGAAACAAACTACTTCCACCTCATGCTTTAGAAAGTCAAAAGTACATAAAGAAATCATAGAACAGACTAACTCTGACTACAAAAAAGGCGTGGGGAGCGCCATTTTTAAAGGCCCCTATTTAATTCGCCCACTGGTGACGAGACTCCTAAAAGGGTTGAAACCCCACAGACAAAATTTCACCTTCAGTGCCAATTGCCTTTGACAGGAGTACATCAAACAAGAAAAGGGTGGTAAAGCAATTGAGTCGCACAAACTGGTGAGTCACACATTGCTGCACCTAAAAAGAAAACCAAGCTTCCCTGTGAGCTACAAATCACCCATGTCAATTTCAGGGTGATAATCAAAATGAAATAACTGTGATATATATTTGCTGGTACAAAGCAGAGAGAGATATGGATCATAAATAATATTAAGTTAGCTTGTCACATTTTCTCTAAGTGCCTATGGGTATTCATTTATTCCGAGATGATGAATGTGCAGCGCAATTCCTCCTGTGACATTATTCCTAAAATATAGCAGATGATTCCCCCCCCTCGCTTTAACCAGACGGAAGAATTTCCAGACAACCACCTGCTCTGCATCCGCTCTCCACGGTGAGCCAAGGTTCTGCTGCCTGACATGAGTGAAACGGAAGTGGCACTGAGTTCACTGAGTGTGAACACATATCATCAGAGAGCATGTCCTCACTGTAAACCAACAGCTCCTTCTCCCCAGTGAGAGTGCCCAGGTCACAGTGCTGATGGCATTAAAGAGCCGCGTCTCCTTGCCAAGTGTCCTCGTCAGCGCCAAACGTAACTCTGTCTTTCTTTCTTACACTCACTCGTTCAGTGTCATTCTCTTTTCCACACTCTCCCTCTAGATGTCTAACTCGTCTTCACACACTCTCCCTCTTTCTCTTTCTCACTCACGCCACGCTCACTGTCATATTTCCCTCCTCACTGGTTTCTGTGACATCTCAGACATTCTCCATTTCTAGACCTTTCTGTACAGTATCTGCCTGGGAATGTCTCAGGGAATCTACATTTGGTCAATTATGCAACTTTATACTGGTGATGCATCGGCACACCAATAACATCAAACAAGAACACACTCACACAGTTTTCCCTAGTCTTGGCTGCTTGCTCCATTCAATTAATATTCAGTTTCATAGATTAAACCCTACAACGTGGTCGACCAAATTGGGCCATATGTAAATGCCTTACCTGCCAGAATATGCTGTCTATTGTACTTCCCAGGAAGCCTTCCCTTGTTTCAGATGAAAGGAGTTTGGGTCCAAGGATTGTCATGAACTCATCGAAATCCACCTGTCCATCACCTGGAACCAGATGAAGATACGGTAACCATCTGATGACATGGTATATAAGACAATCAGAAGAGCTAAGATTACAAAAGGAATAGTTCTTAAGCAGACTATCCTAAATGGTAATGTCAATGAAGAACAAAATAATAATGAATGGTACAGTGTCTGTATGTCAAATCAACTGAAATGAAGCAAATCTTTGGCACAGCAACCATATGAAGGTTGCCGGTTCGATTCACGGCCGTGCCGAATGACGTTGTGTCCTTGGCAAGGCAAGGCACGTCACCCTACTTGCTTCGGGGGGAATGTCCCTGTACTTACTGTAAGTTGCTCAGGATAAGAGTGTCTGCTAAATGACTAAGTGTAAATGTAATGTCAGAGCTTTCATAAAGCATTTTGGGTGCATGGTTGAAATGAGTCCCAACACTGTAGTCATGCAGCTGACCAACCTGCAGAGCGCCAAAGTCTCTGTAGAAACCCCCGTGGACAGAAGGGCCTCAGACAATATAATCCTTCATCTCCATCTCCGCATACTCTAAAACCCCTTTTTCCACTAGGTCCTCTTTCTTCCTTCGTTTCTCTTTAATTTTCCCCCTTCATTTCTGCCTATCGTTCAACCACCTCTCCTTCTATCCTTGCGTGACCTTGTCAACACAGTGCTGCCCATGCAGGGTGGCGCAACCTGCCCTGCCTTAGCTCCTCTCCCTCCCGCTGGCGGGGTTGTCCCTGGGGGAGATGGCGCTGTCAGGTTTGATGGCATTGATTGTCCCTGTGCCCATGTGGGAGTTCATATGCATGCAGGGACGTGACCCCCTTCTCTGGGGACACCGTGAGCTGTCATGCAGGATGGATGGAGGAATGGAGGGAAGGATGGGGACTGACAGGGTGAGGAGGTCAAGGTGCTAGAAAAAAGGGTGTAGGAAGGGGGAGTCAGCATTTTTTAGGAACTTGTAACCACGGTTACCATCGCTTACATAAAAAAACGAATACATATAATATTCTCATATAAACTGCATATATACACTTTGCGCCCAAATGGACTTTAGCTCTATCAAAATTTACTTTATCCTAGTTCCACTCCCTGTGTAAATAAAGGAGTAAAGAAATTGAGCTGTTGCAGTAGCGTGATCTTACAACAATAACAAACTTGCAGGCATTCCATGAAGGAGATCCTACGCTACAGTAGATAAACATCAAGATGGATTGGTTTGCCTGGCAAAGCAAACCAGATGGCCCCATCCGTATCAGATAGGAATCATCTGGACGTTGCAATGTCTGTGTGAAATCAATGCATGCACACGTGCGACATGTCTCCAATTCACACAGCTGCTCGCTTGGCGAAGACACAGTCAGAGTGCTCCTGTGCTGTTCCTCCAGCGAGGCTTCTGGTCTTTGATGTTTTTAGTCCTTTTGATCACCAGAGTAATTTGTGTGGCGTCTATGCACGTAAAAATGAAACACCAATTACATTAATTGTGTTATGAAAACATCTCCGCTCCTGTCCTTTCTCCGTTCGAGCAGTGTGGGATCAATCAATACTTTCTAACGTTCCTCAGATGAGGAATGCTCCTCCTCCCTCGATCAATTCAACAGCAGGCTAAACGTTCCGGAAACTGATTCTCCTTCAAACTTTTTTATTAGAACTATAACTTTGTGACTTGAAGTCACAGATTTTATACAAAGTTTTAATACTATGTTCCTGAGGTCAGAGGTTGTGTATGGGTTGGAGATGGTTGTGGAGGTAGCAGATTTCAACTGCTCTCTGGCAAGGCACAACAAGGAAAAGGGTTGGAATCAAAGCCGCTACTATGCAACCTCAAAATGATGAATTTCACTTTAGAAACACGGAAATAGTTTCACATTACCTGAACCCTAACTGTCTTAACGTTATGATGTAAAAGGAACTTGGGACTGCAGCAAACATGGATCTGCTCTTAGGCAGACATATGAGTCTAGACAAGTGAGTTTAGATGTGTGAGTCATGTGGTGCTTTATGCTCTGGGGCTTGATGTATGTTTGCAAAGCAAAATCATCCATGCTTATCCAAGCTAAGGTGTTCAGTGAAAATCATGATCATGCAAAAGTAATGTTCACGGGTGCATCCAATTGCTTGTAAGAAAAGAAGACACCAGCATTCTACACATTATGTCCTGTACATTTAAAAGGACAAGTCAAGTGTGTCTCATTGGTTATGTATGTGATGACAGTATAGTGTAGTGTAACTGTGTTTGAAGACTGAGTGTACCAACAGAGGAAGATAATTCATGTACAAGACTGCACACGGTGTGTGTGTGTTTTGGCACTTGCCTGTGTGTCTACGTGTGCATCAGTGTGTTTGCGCGCATGTGTGTGTCCAGCATCTGTGTGTGTTAGTGTGTGTGTACAGTATGCTCATGACTCACCATCCATGTCTAGTCTCTGCATGATGATGGCCAACTCCACTTCACTGGGCATGTACCCCAGAGAACGCATGGCCATGCCCAGCTCCTGCTTGGAGATGAACCCGTTGCCATCGCGATCCAGCACCCTGAACGCTTCCCGGATTTCTGCCAAAACAAACAGACGCACACTCAACTCGTCGTCGGCAATCTCCTTTCTCTTATTCACTCTCTCTCTCTGTTTCTCTCTCTCACCCACATACACACACACAATTCCTGGTCATCCAAACTGTCTGTTCATCCATCCCCTTCCTTGTCTATTCTCCTTCCTTGAACTGTATCTGTCCAGTATGTTTCAAACTGTTTCTTGCTACCATATGTGATTATCTCTCCATTCAATTTACAATTTGATTCTCTCAACACTCTCTCTCTCTCTGTCCTGCCGCTCCCTTCGTCTTTGATCTTGTCTTCTTCATATGATCGGTTGCACTCCACCGCCTCCAGTTAACAACATCAATTTCTCCTTTTTTTCTCCACCTGCTGTCATCGTTTTCTCGCCCTACTGCAGACATTAGCCTGGCCTATTCCTCCTTCTTCTCCTTTCCCCTAAACAGACAGAGGAAGAAAGGGAAGTTGAAAGACAAGTGAAGAAGCCTTAGAAGAGTTTGTCTCCCATGCACTGTAGGTATTACCATGTACTATGTCGCATTACCAGTAGGCAGTATTCAATAACAGCTACCAAAACAGGAAACACAGCTCTATGGTAATGGATAAGCTTCCTGGTTGTTGATATGTTTTGTAGGACACCACTGACTGACTCCACTGATTGTTCAGACAGATTTTTCAGACAAGTTTTCCATGTCGAAAAGTCAGCAAATCTGTCGAAAAGTCAGCAAATCTTTCTGGACTTGCAAAGAATACTATGATTGCATGGTATTCTTGAGCACACCGCTGAGCTCTGAATAATAGGAAGCAGTGGACTGGCATACAGGAACATGCAGCTTTAGCTGGCATCCTGGTGAATTCAGCCATCTTTAACTATAATAGAAACAAGACATTCATCGTGACAATGATGTTGGGAGGTAAATATTTGCCAGGATGCTGATGTATTTACACAAATGTTTTCTGGAGTCAATGCCACACAGATTCAAAGCACATTTCTACGTAGATCTGAGTGTATCAAAGTTTCCTAGTTAACTTTGCTACAGTGCAAACTCATTAAGAAAACATGGTCTTTCCACCAGTAATTGTAGACCAGGGTCATCCAGGTGTTTGAGGAGAAGTCATGCTTGACCAGATCTTTGTGGTCTTGCTGTGGAGAATGTCACTCGTCCTCTGATGTGCTCTTCATTGGTGAAGAGCAATTCTGTGCACTAGGCAACAGTACAAGAACACTGAGATGTTACACTTCTCTGTATTTCTCCATGGTCTCTGACCGTAGTCTGATTGCATCGCCTCACATTTTGGAATGTATAAAGATCCAGATATGACTGGAATTCACCCTTCAAACAGTCAAGACACAGTTCTTTATCAGTCCATGCGTTCCAAAACATCTGGTCCCCGAGCAAACAGCGTCCGCCATTATCATTCATAACACGGTACACAAGCTTGTTCCAGGGATGCTCATTTGTCAGTGTGTGTGCACTCATACAAACACACATGCATGCATCCAACACAGACACACACCCTCACGCACACACACACACACACAAACATGTACTCCCACAAACACAAACACAATGAACAAACAGAAACACAGCCTCATAAAAGCTGTATGGATTTATTTTCATACACTGAAATGAGCGTTTCATGAATAAATCCATCAGGAGAAAGCATGAGTGATTCAGGCCTTTGTAGAGTAGTTCCCCATGTCTGGGACTTGTTTGATAGACATTCTGGACACATTTTCATATTCATATGGTTCCTGATATTTCACACATAAATTACTGTGTCCTCAAGGCTTTAGTTATTTTTTCCAATCACACGGCCAAAGCAGTGACTCAAGGTTTAGCTTTCTGTATTCAATTCAATGAGAGCATACCATGAGAAAAAGCTGAACTATGATTTAATACTTGACCTAAGGCTAAAATCCAGTCCATTCTTTGAAATATTATCTAAATTTAAATCTTCAAAACTATTATTCAGTCATGGATCTCATGGGGTTTTTTTTCCCATGAACCTGCCGTGACATACATTACAAGCTTTCCTTGGTTTATGTGTGTGTGCTGTGTGGTTTTGTGTATGCCTTTGTGTGTGTGTGTGTGTGTGTGCATGCATGCGTGTGTCATGCAATCACCTCGCACTTCCTGCCTGACCTTTCAGACCCAGCAGCACAGATTGGTCTCAGCGGAGGCATGGCTGGCACAAACGGAGCTGCCCCCTCCGCAACCATACGCACATGCAGCACTGAGACACCAGATCTCTTTCAAGTACTGCATTTTTGCCTCAGCATACAGCTACTTTACCCCTTAGTCTGATTTCGCTGATGTACTGTACTGACTGCATTTGTACAGTATACATTTGTATAGTATTGGTACTTCCATTTATCATTACTTGTGAGACTTAGTCCGTTATTGTTAAAGATTCATTGTGATGTTTGTAATAAAGCCTGTCTTTCCAAGCCACATTTGGTTTTCCCAATGTGAGGTACTGCATTACGTTTCACTTTGGAAACAACTGCCTTGTAATCAAATGAGAAATTCATCGGTACGACTCAGCATTTTGAACCTCTTCAACTATTATGGTGCTCTCTCCAGCCAGGTCCTTGGCTATACCATAATGTGGCATTATTAGATTAATATGTGGGAGCCTTAAGATCGTTTAGCTGGTTCCATGTCAATGGTGTTTGGTGTACGGCAGACAGTATTGTCCATAAGCAAGGGTGATAACTTACAGACTAGTATCTGAATGCAGCTGAAGAGATAACAGAACCATTCGAGTTCATGAAGCACCCTCTTGCCTCACAACAGCCCTGGTTTCTCCTTGGTGATGCTTCACCAAGTTTCCGGTTTACTCCAGTATGCCTTCTTTAATTTGTAAGGTGAGCATTGTTCTTATAGGAGGAGTTGCCGCCACCACAAGGCATTAGTGATTCATATTTCTACTAGGAGTGCAATCTACAGTATATCCACAGTTTTGCTAAAGGCAAGAAACCCCGGCCTTCCTACTGGAATGCTCTTCTCACCCAGCACCACTGGAACCCATCCTGTATCTTGTTTGTCCTTTAAGCTGCTATCACAACTACCCTACCAACCTAAACATAAAACACACTTTAAATGACCAGTAAACCTTATCTGTAATCCAAGCCTGATGTGCCTCACCGTCTAGCTCCTCCACAGAGATGCTGGCCAGCTGGTCACTGTCTGTGTTGGAGATGGAACGACTTAGGTAGTTCCCCTTGTACAGCAGACCAGCCGTCACATGGTGGAACGGCATCTTCTCCCTGAGAAAAAGACAGAAAGAAGGTGAGATAAAAGGTAATTGAAAAAATTAACATGAAGGCAGAGATGCTTGTACAAAGATTTGAACAACATCGTAAAGAGGGAAAGGATACAGACACACATGTTTTATCCAAAGCTGTTTGAATTCAGCTTCTGACTGGCACAGTGCCCTAACACAGGCAGCAACCCAAATAGTGATGATCCTCAATTGTTAGCCAAGATCCCATGTGGTGCACTATCTAAGGGAGACGGAACATTTGCACTGTCAGTTCACCCGAGTCCCTATAATTAGGGCAGGGCAGGGGGCGTGAAGGATTACCTCACGGCCTCCATCACACAGACTGAGAGCGGAGCTGAAAGCCAGAGACACTCAAATAGTACCAACAATTGACTAATCTGGAATAGTGAGTTATACAGATGGTGTATGCTGCTCTTGAATGATCACCTAGAAAAATATGGACAATGTTAAAAGCATCAGGAAAATAATTCCCGTGACATGACTTCCGTTTAGGGAGATGCATAAAGTAAATACACAAAACATGAATAGTCCCACTTGGCAACCAAGAGTTCTCCTCTGTCAAACTATATTTAATAAACAAAAAATATAGTTTATTTTCACAGAGCGCAAGAGTAACAAGATCTATAAATGAAAGAAAAACTCATTCCCTAAACTGGAATGTCATCCTGTGAGACCGGTATACCATGGGGTGTGTGTGGCATTTCATTATTTAGTCAATGATTTTCTCTAAAATATTACAACACGGAAACTAGGAGATTTGCGGCAATGCTTTTTCAAATTATATGTTGTTGTGATGAGAGCTGAAAGTTCTCATTGACACAGCACAAGAAAAAGGTTGTCTGTCCAGAAAATCTTAGAATACCTCCCTGTTTCCAGAATTATTAGAACATTAGATATTGATGGCATGAAGAAAACGTTTTATGGATAGTCACCAACATAAAATCTTACGCATAACACGCTCCTACGCTAATCCTAAACTCTATGCAGCCCAAGAGAGCCTAGCTAAACACAAAATGAATGTTGCCAAATTAAACTTAACTGCCATTGTAAATGTGCCATCCGTTTTGGGGAAACAATATTCTGAATGAGATCAGAATGATGAATGAATCACGTTCAGGACGTAACACAATGTGAAAGAACTAACAGCTGCTCTTGACACTTTGAATTTTAAATAAAGTATCTATGGAGTGATTAATCAAATTTACTGAGGCGGTAAAGTTTTATGTACTGCCAATTTAAATGGTCTCACAGTCACAGGTAGGTGAAGTAAAACATTATAATGACAGGTCTACAAAACGGACCCAGCAGCATTCGGTTTGATTTCATCCCATTGAATGTTCGTTACCAGTAATTTTAGCTGGCTTTGAGATCCTATAAAACTTCCTGAGTTGACATCAAGCCTGGCAAACAAGTCAAAGCTCACATCCATTTAGTTCAGTCTTTCAGATATTTTCTTTCTTGTTTGATTAAACTTTCCAGCCTCATTTGTTATAGCTGTATTTTTATAAGCTTGCAAATTGTTACGTTACGATTAATTCTTTTTCAGACATCTATTATTTAGACGTTTCTCAGTTGTAATTTCTAATAGTACAACCATCTGTCTTGACTAGTCTCTTAAGAACATTGTTGTACTGCAGCTCATCACATCTTGTGCCAAACACTCACAGTAGGGGGATCACCACTGAGCATTTTAGATAGATAAAAGACAGATTTTAGACAGATAAAACTCAACATAAGAGGATTGATTGACTATTAACACTATAGCTGTGCCAGTCCACTACCCTATCATACTCCACGGATGTGATTTTTCATCTTGATCTTTGTAGGAAACAACAACAAACTAAATCTTCTGTATTCACCTGGTTTTCCGGAACTACAATGAAGATGAGAGAGAACTTTGCCTGGAGGACTGGATCTAACACAAAGAATGAAGGTCTAGCTCTTAGGATTACAGTCACGTTTCTAACACCTCTAGCCCTGCTCTGAAGTAACACGATTATCTAACCGAAAACTCTGTCAACCACTGATTGAATACAGAGTAGGCATGATACTGTAGGATGAAGACACCCACTAAAGGAGGAGGAACATACTGCTAAGTAAGAAGTGGAATGTGAGAGCCCAGAGAAGCAACATGCTGTCGAATACGACAGGTCTGACCGTGTACTGACTGCTATGCTAAACACTGCCTTGGTGTGTTGGACACTGCCTTGGTGTGCTCAGTTGGAGACAAAAACGTATCGACGCCGACTGGGGTGCTCAAGTCAAAACATAATCTCATCAAGGACAGGGAAGAAATCCATGTCAGGCTAATGGTTTGTTGTGGTTTTTGTGTCACTTGTGTGTAAATATGTTAAGAACATGTTTATAAAACAGATTCTTTTTCCTCTCTTTTGGAATGTATTTTTGATCATAATTCCCAATATCAGTAAATTAAACAACTGATAATTAAAATAAGTTGATTTGAAATACAGTTCAAATGCATTACTCATGATTCTCTTCACTTATGTAGTGAGCCAGTTGTACAGAATATCGCACGTTAAGTCCAGATTTGACCAGGGAACACAGGTGGGACTGAAATTGGGACGTGAATGCAGCTGCAGCCCAGTGACTTTCCACTGATCTTCCATGGGTATCACCACAAAATCGAAACAGCTGCCTCCTGGTTGCACGCTGAACATCTTAAACACTGTGCTGCATTCACAGTAGCGGCTTGTCAATGCATCCGATTTCACTGGTAATGTTTTCACCTTAACCAATTCGTGCTACTCTCTCTCGCAGGGCAAACTAATTAGCTGAATCAGATAGCAAGGTGGCTGAACGCACAGCAACGTTCAAGCAACTGTGGCCCAGGGTTGTAAACACCTACAGTCTGCAAGAGAAAGATAATTGTATAGTTTTTTCCTTCAATTGTATTGTCAATTGATTTCAGCCTTATATTCATCACTCCTCTAATGATTGTAATGGCCAGTGCACACATACCAAAGACCAGGGCGGATATTCTCACTCAGATTTACAGGCTGATAAAACAAGATGTGGATTATAGAGGTATAATAATTGGACCAAGCATCAATATTTAAGAGGGTGCTGCTACAGTATTCACCACTTGCATCTCTAAATCGTTAAAATTGCAAGAGCATTCTTTATGGCCACTCTTTTATTTACAGAAATCCTGTAATTATTCAACACCTTAAAGTTGCATTATTAATTTTTAAGAAGGTCATCTAATGGACCTTTAACC
Organism: Osmerus eperlanus; assembly: GCF_963692335.1. Classification (NCBI taxonomy): domain Eukaryota; kingdom Metazoa; phylum Chordata; class Actinopteri; order Osmeriformes; family Osmeridae; genus Osmerus; species Osmerus eperlanus. The sequence goes on from NC_085028.1 coordinate 8,797,196, forward strand.
ACTGACACTGGCAGACAGCTGGTACTCTTTGTGCTAATATATTATAGTGCAAAACCTGTCACCAGTTGTCATCTGTTTGATTAAAGTAAAATTGAGATGGAACTCTTTAAAACTATAAAAGTACTTCTTGGACCTAACAGTAGATACAAAAACACACACAAATGAACTGAACCTCTTAGTGAGAGGACACCATCCTAGCATTGACATGTTTTGCTGTTTATATCTCAGTTAACTGTTGTTAAATCTTATTGTGAGTTAAGTCACAGTAAGTGTAGCTGCAGTTTGTGTTGGTGTCTATACCCAGTCAACATATTGACATTAGACAGCCTGACCTTAGTGAGTGAGAAAGGGATACATGACTAATCAGTATGTTGCTGCCAACCAAATTTCATTTTCCAAAGTACAGTACAAGCATATGAGAGGGATTTGACCCCTGTTATTGGGGAATTAGATGTGAGAATGGCATGAGTAATCAACCTGCTGCACTGTTAAAAAAGACCCGCCCTGTATCCTAAAGAAAGATGTGACTAATCAACTTGCCACATCACTGAAGACCACAGCGTCATGTGCTGGCTTTCTGGGTGGCGGGGAGACCAGATGGCTATTTGTCAGTCAAATCTTGCCACTCAACTCAGCCCCTGGATGTGCATAGATACAGAACATTATGCACACACCCACTGAACACTTACTCAAAGAAAGAAAGCAATCTTATGAAGTGCTTGTAGTCACTCTTGTGCGCGTCCATCGTACAAAAACTGTGGCTGTAGTAATTATTCAAATCACTTTAGTGATGACATACAGACCTAACATACTGAGTACATTTGACATCGATGTATTAGTTACAGCATCATTACACCATGTATTCAGTCACTATACAGTATTGAAATACATACCCAGTCAGACAACAAACAAATGATCCTTGATCATTAAAAGCTATAGAGACTTGGAAGTGAAATATGAATTTTTGTGATACTTAAGATGGTGCACTCTTATGTTCCTTCCTATCAAATTTCACCAACACAACAGATTTCTTCAGCAGACATTCAAAACTAATATCTAAAACTAGATTCACAATCAAGGACACTCAATCGTCGGGCAACAACCATGGAAAACACATATTAAACACGTGTCCAATGGCAACTCTTGAAACAGGCTGGCCACGTTTTTCATAAAGACATCAAGTGAAGTCAGTCCCATACATTATGAAACCAATGTCACAGACTGAGTGAGGGTAGTGGAGGCACTGTACTACAAGTGAATATGAAACGGGATTGCAACATGGCAGGGAGACAAACAGCAATGAGAGGAATAAACATCCACCAGCCCTCCAAGCAGGCACACGTTCATGTACGAGTAAACAATCTGGATCCCCACCAACAGTCTCTCCCACTGTATGCTGTTGCTTACCCATACTGATTGTGCTCTGTGGGATACTGCAGCACCACTGGCTCCATGGGACACTCCATCACCTCCCTCAGGCAGGGGGTGCCCGGCAAGTCTCCATTTACCTCTGTCCTAGTCCCTCTCCCTGCCTCAGCCCTTGCCCCTCTCCCTGCCTCGCCCCCTCCGGTCAGAAGATCCGGTTCTGTGACCTCCTCCTCCATCAGACGCCTCCTAAACACAGCAGCAGAAGGGTGCCTGTCCCCAGATGCCTGAGCCTGACTGCCTCCCAAATTTGAGTTTCTTCCAAAGCAGCAGCATCGGTGCTCGGAAATCCGTTGTAAATATTTGAGTGGTGAGAGGAGCAGGTAGTGGTTCTCACTCTCTCTCCCTCTGTCCAAGACTCTCTCTCCCTCTTTTGCTCACTCACTCACCACAGTACAAACATTCCTCCACATGGGGACACAGGTTCGGAAGACTCATTAGCGAACCTCAATGACTGCCTCTGCGGCTGCGCCAACACACCCCAAAGCGCGCACAGCCCAAAGCGATAGGTTCTGAGTTGCGGTATAGGTGCAGCAACAATAAGTCACAGAGAGCTGTTGAGGAGCGACATGTAGAGAAGTGCAACCAAACACAACACGTAATTAAAGCCTATGTGATTACTTTCTGCGAAAAAAAGCAAGCGTCACCGTGCGGCATTGCAGCGCGGGAGGGACACTCGAGGAGGCAAGGTGCCTTAATGAAATGTGTAAAAGCAGTCCTTCACACCTCCAGTACATCACAGCTCTCCAAAACCACTTCCTGTAAATTGTTAGCACAATCGTCAGTATGATAGAGCTGTGGTACTCAAAACATTTTGACCTATAATTATCAGTCACCATCAATCAATGCATAATTTCAATTTCATAAATTTTTTCGAGGATCTATTCCTGTTAAAACTCAGATGTGCACAATCTTTCCTTGGGGGTGAAATAATTCAAGAGGCTATCGTTCTAGTCATTACACAAATATTTTCTGAGTTTTTTTCTCCTTCAAATCCACCTTTTAAGTCTATTTTGTAAATTAGACATACGATCACAGTGTTCGCATAAAACAGTTTCGTTTTAATATTGTCTGTTTTCAGACTAAAATAGCGTTCTTCGGTACAATATCCAAACAAAATTTATAACAAGTAAAGACAACATTCAGGTGTCAATTACATTAAATTAGACAAAGCTTCAAAAGAAGAATGTAGGCTAGCATATCTGAAAAACAACAGGTGCAAGGACAACCACCTGTTCCAGAGCCAGGCAATGAAAATGTGCAATAATTTGATGTGAAACATTTTCATATATGAAAATGTAATTTGCAAGATTGTATCTCAGACTTACCTATTAGGGTTTGTCTTTTAAAGTAAAGTAATTTATCAAATCCTTTGTCAACACCCAAGGTCGCGCAATAAGATCCAGTTTAAACTTGTTTCACAAAATCTTCTCAGACAACCATGCCATAGAGTGAAAAAAATGTATTTGAATAATATGCTTCCTTCCAACTGTGACAATTTTTCCACCACAGAGAGGTGGAAAGGTTCTGTTGGATGGTCCTCTTTCTAATAGTCCATGCTTATTGGGATCATTCAATGCCCCACATCTAATGGATAGGCTAAAATCGAACTGTTGCACTTTTCGCCCAACTCCTGTCAATTTTAAAAGCCCTATGGTTTCACATTTCTATTTGCTATGGTAAAATATGTCCATAGAATGATTCGAAAGCTAAGTAAGCAAGCCCAAGTAATTTACCTCAAATTACTGTCCTTGGTTGGCAGATTTATTGACGCCAAATGCCTGGAAGGATTGATGAGACAACCTAACGACAGAGGCTTCTAAAATTAATCAATTCAGTAGGCTACGCATTCGAGATCAGTAATTGTTGTTTACTCGAATTTCCATTTTGTGTCAATTCCTTTGAAAAAAAACACGCATCCACTAAACACCACACGGACGCATCCTTTAGATAGTTCATATTTCCTGAAATTCCTTCCCACGACAGGCTATTAACCCATGCGCGGTTGAGGAAGACACAAGACTGCCCAGGCAATTCATACTATACAGGAAAAGCTTACCATTTGCTACGTCTGCGCTCCTCATTGACAAGCGACAGGATCTTATATTCCAAGGTGACGAGACCCACATTTCATTGTATGTTGTGACACTCATATACAGAGCAAACAGTATCAGAACTACAATATGTAATTTGTACTTATGGATAAGATATTAACTAGCCGCAATACACATCAATGGAGAGAAAGAAAGACAAAAAGGGAAACGAGTTGATTCTGAAGAATGTATAAATGGATTGAGATTGGGGTGGATTAACAGGAAAGGGAAAGATGAAGGATAACTATGTATAACCACGAACAAGCCTAACTATGACTGGCTTCAGAGCTTTATTGTTTAAATTATAGGAATTTAGAGTCATTGATTTAAAGTAAGAGAGTAATGGATGGATAAGTGGATAGATGAAGAGATATGGGAAAGAAGGCAAGTAGAGAATAGTATGTACTGTAGACATTGGAAGCCACAGAAAGCACTCAGAAGTCCTGCCATGTGATGTCCAAGAGTCAGAACAGGTCAGATATTTACGCTAGACAGCTTTAGTAATGATAAATATGAATACCTATAAGTATTCATTGTTGACATGAATATGTAGGGTTAAAGCACAAGAATAAATGGACAGATAAAAAGTACCATGGATAATTTGTTCCAGAAATATCCACAATTAGGATGGTAATTATCCCAGCTGTAACGACAACCCCATACCTTTACCATTAATGAGTAAAACAATTATCTGAAGGAAGTAAAGACAACAAATTACAGTAAGAATTTGGCAACAAACAGAACATTTTATTTTTCAGTCGGCTAATGGTCATTATGTCCCTAAGGATCCGCATTCCCACCTTCTCCACATGCAGGATTAAACTCATTTGAATAATGGAGATGACATCCTCTTATGAAGGTATTCCTTTAAAGCCGACCTTCAATGGGTCTCTTCTGTCATCACCTTTTCAGTATCATATTTATTGATGTGCCAACCTCTGAGGCTCCAGAAAAATGCTGAATGGAACCAACTGGCCAACTCATCAGTTTCATGAAAATTATTTACGATATTTCATCATTGTTAATACCACTGAGGCAATGTGGATATAGGCCAATGTGTCCCATGAGACTACAAGAGCACCAAAATGTCATTCAAAACATTCTGGCATAATTACCTTCAGTTATCAGCCCCTAGAAGTTCAACATGAGTAGAAAGGTAAACACAAATATACAAAATTATACACTGCATTGCAACAGCCAGCAGATCAATAGATCATAATAATCCCTACAGCTTTTTGTTTTGGAACTCACCAAGCTAGATCACTTCTCAGACTGGAGAAAAAGCTCAGCAGGGAGGTATATTTCACAGCATCCCAGTTATAACTCTGGAGCTTTTGAAACATCCACACATAATGGATCACACCTGACCTCAATGTTCTTAACGACTCATCTGAGGGGAACTATAAACAACATCTCCCATCATTCAAGTGATGTGTAACAGTTCCAATAACATGACCATCCTTCTCGGTGTATCAGCATCAATTTACAAAACATGTTAGTGAGTTATGTATTCTATTTGTGCTGTGTGTTGTTCTCAGCTGAGGGCAAATATTTGGAAAAGGAAAACAACCAAAGCACTTTCTCATTATTCAAATTAATTAGCCGTGCAGCACTGGAAAATTAAGCAGAATGTTAACAACAGTACATGTAGATTTTTCAAGACACAGTATACTAGTTTCTTTACTTATGAGGGACATGTCCTGAGTTCTTGCATGCACAAACATCCGTAAACATGCACAATGCACAAAAACACACGCACACACACACGCACACAAATGAGAAACCCCTTCATTTCTCACACCCTCAGTCTAAGCTCCTTACACCAGTTTACTCACATTTGTGGTTGTGCGTGAGGGTGTGTGTGTGTATGTGTGTGAGAGAGTGTGTACAGTATTTGGGTGTGTATATCTTTGTCCCTGCTGTTGTTTTACCATGGGATTTAGCAATAGGAGAAGTTGTGAGTCATACTATAAGGTCTACTCTGGATTAGCTGACACCAAGATTTTTAATCCTCTCCATAACATCTAGTAGCCGTTGAGGATCTTATGAGAGTTATGAGAGTTGGCATCTAGAAAATCTCTTAGGGACAAATAAAGGATTTTCCTGTCAAGTAGAGGGTGCCGTGAAGTATGGCTCGTCTGGATTCACCGTGACAGGTTTCCTGTTAGGAGGCTCATTCCATTTCGGTTGAGTCTACATCAACAAGGAACCAGAATCGAGAAATCAACAGTTCTAAAGACGATTGATCTTACCTTTGATACAGATGTTCAAACGATGCAGGTTAAAACAAGGGAACAGAAACTTACAATTTTCAGTGAGTGTGAATTTCTGTAGAGACAATCTACAAAATTGTCTTCAGACTGTCTTAACATCACCAATACAGAATGGTAGCACGAATACAGAGACCCAACACATGTTCGTACACTCTGGGCTCTGGTTCACAGACTGTGGTTATTTAAGGGTTAAAAGCCCGGGGGTGTTTGGCACATTATCACTCCCAACTCGAAGCAATCCATGCAGCCGTTTCAGAGAGAAGCTGTTACTCAACAGTCCCTCAGCCATTCCAGACAGACACATTCATAAACTGGCAAAACATGCCTGTCTGAATTTGTATGGGGTAACAAAATCATTTTTGAAAGACTAGAATGCTTAATAAAGTGCATTATTTGCATTGTGATTAAGTTAGATAGAGCATGATACAGTGTAACATCACAACTGATTTACAGTTTTTGATGGTCAGTTTAGAACTGGTATTACAGATGGATCACTAACCGGACTAATACCAGATCAGACTGTAATGGTCTAACAGGGAATCAATAGAAACATATTGGAAATCTCCTCAAATATTAACTATCCATAGTTGCAGTTTAAAAAGAATGTTAACCCTTAATAAAAAGATTCACCCAACTATTTTCCTGTTTATCCTGGTGTGTAAGACAGGTTATAGGACTATTAAGCTAGTTGATTACCTCGTTGTGGAGTGCAGTAACCAAAAAAAAGAATGTTTCCTGTTTCCTGCTGAAGGACACCACCTGGCATGGTGCTTTATCCCATTAGTGTCGTGGTTTTGTGGCTACAAGTATCCTGTAGTACTTGCTGTTAAAAAGAGGCACTTTCCAAATTCAATTGCTGATACGTTTTCATTGGTCTCTGTTTTTTGATGTGTGTGTAACACTTGGATACATAGGTGACCTACCCTAGAAAACCTTTGATCATCTTTTCCCACTTATATGTAGTCTAGGACACATAAATCTGAACACTTCATTCACTCTTATTCTCTCCCACACAAATAGTACTGTACATTATCAAATTGTGACACAACACAAGCATTCTCAGAAGTCTTATTCTCATTTTCTCTTCTGAGAAACCCTGAAAACCTTTATAGGACTTTGGGTCTCAACACAAAAACACACACAATTGTATCTACCATTAAAATCTCAGCTCATTCTCGCATTGCAGAGAGGATGGTTGAGTGGCCTCAGGGCATGGTCCATTTCCATCTCTCTATTGCCACATCCATTCTGTTTTCTGGCACACTATTCAATCTTACCATTCTATTATTGCTATTCCACTCCTCCAATATTCCTCATATTTTTGGAGCACAAGTGAAGTAGGAGTGGACAAAGAACTTGAGTAGAAGAGTTATAATGAGACATGATATAAAGGACACTGAAGTAGTAATATACGTTACTACAGGTTTCCTTGCTGCTTTCCAATTTTCACGTGAAATTTGAAATTGTGGAGATGCTCCAGAAAAGAATAAATATTTAAAAGTTCAAGTAAATCAGTAAATAAATTATGCAATAGACTTAAGCAGAGACAGAACAAAACAAAAGTATAGCCAAAGAGGTTCCACAGGTGTGCAAATCAAATTTCTTAGGAAAGGAAGTCAATGGATGTGGCATCTTCTATTATTGTAGAACCTCTGTGTGTCTGGCTGTAACTCAATTATCTTGAGAACCGCACTGTATTAAGTTACAAATCGGTAGGTGTCTTGCTCAGGACTTAAGGACATGCAGGGTGACATTGTTTGGATGAGATGTTAGCGTTTGCGAAAAATAAATAGGCCAATTAATATATAAAATCGTTGCACTTTTATATACAGTATTTCTGCCATAATGAACAAAACAGTAGTTATAAACAGGTTTATATATATTTAAACAACCCCCCCGTAATAGTTAACGGAAAACATAGTTGCTGTTGGCACTACAGACCAGTATCAGTATCAGTAGAGTCACTAAAGGAGCAAATGTAGAAAAATGATAAAACCTTCACTGAGGATCTTAGTTTGCACCCCAGTATGGGCAGATCAGGAACCTACTGATGAAAACACAATGACACCTGTTACCCTACATGTAGTGATGCTCAAGGGAAAATATGATACCAGGTGCTGCACTCTTTCACTTTGTCCAAGTCACACTTGGACCAAAATTATTAGAGTAGAACATCAAAATAACAGCATCCTCTGGGAGGGGTTATCAGTGATTTATAGCGCTCCATTGTGAATCATTGTGAGCCGTTGCATCTGTTGAGTCCATTACACCGTTAACATGCAAATCCTCCCATGAAAAAGAAAACATCACATGCCAGACGAGGCGCTCGTTTGGTACTCATTTGGTTAATTGACTCCCCTCAGTTAACGAGCAGATTATAATTAGTGCTAATCAAGGCCTTTGGCCTCGAGCGAGAGGCAAGCAAGTGTCTGTGATCTGAGTCCAAACAGCATACACTGCTCCGTCATTACGCAGGTCAAAGTTCAACCCCCCCAACTGACAAAAAATTCCCTATTTTCTACCATTTACAGAAACTGATCTGCGCAACTCGTGTCACATTCAGGTGTCTCCATTTGTGTCAATTTTCTAATTTGTTTTGGGATTTTGCTTGTCATTTCTAGCATATCCCTCTTTGACAAAAGCCAGGTCTGAATTTGGCTCTGTCTCCCTTCAAATCTGCTTGCTTGATAGAATACCCAAAGTTCTTCCACTCTCATGTGAGCATGCTAACATTCACATTTGCGCTCACACACAATTATGGACAGGTTTGCATATGGAAAAGAGAACCACACACAAATACATACTCAAACACCAGGCGTGCACGCACACACACACGCACGCACACACACACACACACACACGCACATACACACACACACACAGTAAGCTCATAAAAGATGACATGGATATTGAGGTCTCAGAGGATGTCCAAAAATGCTGGAATGTGATTAACAATTTATTATTGGAGTTATTTAATACCCCGTATTAAAAAACACCATGACACAAACCCCAAAGGGATTTAAAAAACACGGGTAATAGGGCACACTTAGTACATAAAATCAGGGCAATGGAGAAATGCTGAACGAGCTGTGCAGCTGTAAAGTACACACACATGCAAATACACAAAAAACACCCACAAATATGCAAGGGCCATCTGTTTGGATCATTAACACATCCCCTGGAAACGCTTTGCCCAGTGTCAATAATATTAGCCATGCAGTCACACACTTATTACAGTCATCAGAAGTCACACACATAAACACCCAAGCCCTCATCTATATCCAGACGTTAATTTATCCTACACTCAAACTATAGGCATCACAAACACACACACACACACACACACACACACACACACACACACACACACACACACACACACACACACACACACACACACACACACACACACACACACACACACACACACGCACGCACACACACACACACACACACACACACACACTGATAAGCTCACACAAACATGCAGGCACATTCATTTGAATTTGAACAGTGTTGGAAGCAGCAATGCCAAAGGATGTGAAAAACCATCACAGGTCACTATTTTTCAATAGACTCTCTGGAGAGGCCACAGTTTTTCAGCCCTTGAGCTAGACCTACTTCAGTAAATACATGACCCTGCTGTTAGAACAAAGATCCCACTCCACTAGACACTCTGTTTTTGAACAATTTAGTAAATAATAAGATTAGTACACAAACAGTACCCTTGCTGTTCCGAGCAGAGAAAAAAGCACATTTGTAAAATTCTCAATAATTGAGATCTACCGCTTCTTCTTAGCTCTCGATCTCCGCTTTATAGTCTCTCAAATTTGCCAAGTGGTTTGAATAAATCCAAGCTCATTTACTTTCCATCTGTCTGTATAAAGACCTGGCTAAGAATCGGTTTAGAGAACAGCCCATATGTTTGGTGCTATGTCAGGGGTCTCAGGGTTAGTTTCTGACGGTTGATTTGGACAGCACTGACGGCTTGAATTAGTTAGGTCTGCTTTTTTTTTAATCAAATCAAAATGTATTTGTATAGCCCTTTTTACAAGCAATGTCACAGAGGGCTTCACATACACCCATAGAACTGCCCCTCAACCAACCTAAACCCTCAAGGAAGACAAGGAAAAACTCCCAGAAAAACTTGATAGAGGAGAAAAAATGGAAGAAACCTTGGGAGGAGCAATTCAGTGAGACCCCCTCCTCCAGAGAGGAAGCACGTAATCAACCATATACTTTTGCAGAGTACTGTAGTACAGTCAGTCTAGCGCTGCTCAGCTTGGGACTGGAACTAAGATGCAAAGTGTTGTTCCACAATGTGCTTGTATGCTGTATCTGTGTCTAGGGGATGTGTTTGTGTGCATGTGTGATTGAGAGCATGCATGTGTGAGTTTGTATTATTGATTCATACCTAGCTGTTGTCATAGTAACCCCTTTCTTCCTCACCACTAATGTACAGTCTTTCCTAAACAAAGGGCTTATCTGATCTAAAATCAACCACATGCAGAGTTCAAGGCAGGGTTACGACGAGATGGAGACACCCAAATCTTGGGATGAACGTTTTGTTACAACACACGCTTGGCCTGGCCATTTGCATTTATTTGAAGGTTGAAGGACTTTTCATCCCTTGTAGGCTCACTCTGATCAACACAATGTGCTTTCAGCTTTACTCGTTGATGACTAACATACATACAATGAAGTGTTATTGCACACTGAGTCAAGGTAACCTCCTAACCTATCCCTGTTCCATCTACCTGATGCAGACTCAGGTACACACAGTGCACACATATCTAAATATTTTCAACCTTGTGCTGAATGGATTCCAAAAATAGTTTCCCATTATTTTCAAGAGGCAAAACATCTAGCTGGATCAACCTGTGGAAGACAGTGGGAAAGCCAGCTTAATGTTCCATATACCTCTGTATGGCTCACACCTCCTTACTCCAATCACAGTGGACCTTTGGTGTACAGCAGAAGCTTCATTTCACTTCTTACACAGCTTCTCGTCAGAACCAGCTCTGGCAGATAGTACAGTATCTATGACTGCTGGCACAATGGTCTGTGGTGGGTACATGGGATAAGGTGTATAGTGTCCATTATTTTGTATAATATTATTAGTGATTTTCCCCATGGATCTTAGACAGTGTGCGAATTACGGGGGGGTTTGGGGGGGTCTGACCCCCCCGATTAAGGCTCGGACCCACCCAAAAGAGGTAAAAACCACAGGTCGGCGGGGTCGATACATTTATATATCGTTCTTACCTGTAATCATAAATATTACAATATATTTACCATATTCATTCAGTAACAGTTTGGTGATACACAGAAATGTTGACTTGATGGCAGGGAATATCACACACAGTATTACACTGACTGCCATCTAGTCAAAATTCACTCAGTAAACACAGTGCGAGTGACAAGTGCCCAATACAACTCAAGAAACAGTGCGAGTGACCAGGCAGTGTGCTGGTTCAATCACCTCAGTGTAGCTACATAGCGGTACGTTCTGCGTCGTGAGAAAGTTCAAGAAAGGCAAGTTAGCTATCTAATACCCCCAAAAAATCTGTCACAAATGTATTTGTAATGGCAATTAGCTGTAGAATATTCACAAGAATGTTAATGATACAAACATGATTAACCACCCACCAACTTAAAAGATAGGGGCAGGGGGGCACTGAGTTGACCCCCCCAATTGTCATTGTACAATTCGCACACTGATCTTAGACGGCTTTTACCTCCACCACACACACACACACAATAGCTACTTGACACCACTAGCACAGGTCACACACACATTTTTACTTATCTTAAATATGACTATGAATTTTGTGTGAATCAATACAGCTAAATATCAGCATCAGTCAGCGTGATAGCATAAGAGTTTACCAACTATTAATTACAATAAAAGATTAAATAAGTCATTATTTTAAAATACATGCTTTTGGGGGGGATCATTTTAATATTTAAATGAAAATACAAAAGGTAGCGGAAGTTGAGCTGCATGCAGAACTGCACACACTGTTGAATCTCTTTTGTTCGAAATGTCATTATAATTTTTCAACATCAATCTAGACACTGTAAAAAATAAGCAAACAGGTGGACTGACTGACTGGTCAAAGACCTACTAAACTGACCAATACACAAAAGCAGTGAAGACACCGAAGCCCGTCTCCTGGTCTTACAAGAGCCTGTAAATGTCAGGTTCTAGGGGACAATAAAAATGGTGAAAGTGAAAGGTGTGGGCAGATGCAGACTGCAGCACACTGTGCTAGTCCATTATGACACGGCTTTCAACAAGCCTCACCATACCAGTCTATTGATTCACTGAACAGAGAACAAGGAATTTTGTTGTCGTATATACATTTATTGCAGTGATACAGTAAACATCAGCCGTTACGTACCCTATTTGCCAGGCATTGCAGAAACATGAATAGAACACAGAACGAGTGTTAAACAAAAATACGACAAGGAAAAACAGGGGATATTTTCAAAGAACATTTTGATGAGATAAAGATAATTCAGTAGACACTTGGTAGTGGCAGTCCAGCTTGAGTTGTGCACATGAGGGGTGATTGGAGCCGAGAGCAAGTCTAGTGATACACTGAGTACTTCAGCCCTCCTCCTTAACAGGATCCTCATGACTCCCTCTCTCCTCCTCAAACGTGGGGGGGACAGACGACATACACACACCAGCTACACACCAGCTACCAAACGTAAATAGTGCAATCATCTAGTGCTAGTTAGCAAAAAAATTAATCAAGTTAACGTCATAATGACGTTAAAAAGAATAAACATTTGAAGTACTGTAAGCATGGAAACAACAGTAAAAAAATTTGAAAAGACAAAAAAAGAACAGGCTGGTTTGGAGATTGAACCTTGCAGTTTCTGGTTGAAAAACACCAAAGAAAAGAAACATTTTTATTTCATTGTAAAACAAAAAAATAAAGACAGGTAAGATATCGACACCTTACAACTGATTATGACAATTAAAAGTCAAAGGTAATGTGAAACTGAACTGCTCCCTCCCACTTACTATCTCTCCATCACCATCTACTCTCGTTCCCTCTTGCTAGATCAACATCCAGAAATGTCTTTGGTTTTGTTCCTCCTTTGGAAGCGCGTGTCCGCCGGGTCAAAGCCTTGATCCCAGGCCCCAAACAGGGCCCAGTGAGGGGTTTTGGACATGTAGTCCTGGGCTGAGAAGACCTGCCGGCCGCCGCTCTTCTCGTAGGCCTGCACGAGCTCCTGGAAGCCGTCATAGTCAATCCATGTCCACCACTCCCCTTTTACCTTGAACTGTGAAGAACCGCCACAGGCAGACAGTGAGCTCGTTCATTTGTGTAGACACACACACACACGCACAAACACAGAAGGGTAGATGGTATTTGTGGATTGAAATGATCAATCACGCTCCCGAGATCAGAGTGCAATCTCCTGTGTGCTCAATGGCTGACAGGAGCTTTCATTAACCAATGGTGTAGAGGTGTAGAACCTCCACCTCTCAACCGTGGACACTCACTCCTCTGTGACACAGCCCAGTGAAAGGGGCTGGGTGGAGAGGGGAAGAGGGTTGGGGACAAAATGTCAAAACAAGACGGGAGAGGAGAAAGTAAAAAATATCCAATGGAGTGAAAAACTGGAAAGAGAGGAAGATTTGGAGTTGGAGACAATGTGTGCAGTGAATGTGGCCAGACACATTCGGTGCTGCATAGAGATCAGAAAATATCTTTCTTCAGGATATATTCCTCTCTAGCTGAATCACACAGTAACAAGACGATTCAGACTAAACAATTAAGTAACAAACAAATAATATATTTAAAGCATCACTTCAAAACTTGAGTTTATTAAGTGATTGTTTATTTCCAATTCAGACGCCCCAGCAGGCATCACCGGTCCAGATTCACACCTCCTTACAGTTATGTCTCCATCAAACATTTCTAGTTTTTACCCACACACTTTCCAGCTGAGAGAGCATGATGAGAGTAGCGGTAGATAAACTGATGGAGAGAAAGAGAGAGAGAGATAGAAAGTAAGAGATGGGGGGCACAGGAGAAGATAAGGTAAGAAAGTAAGAATACAGTATGTACAGTACACATGTATGTTTGAGTGTGTGTGTGCTGAGCCACACTGCTCAACTGGGAGATTGCAATGTTGACACATCAGAAAAACTCGTTTTTGTTGTCCCAGAAATACAATTGTCTGGTGCCAACTTTTGCCAATATTGTGCCATATTTCTTTTGAGAAATCAATTAAATGGCATCCATCCGTCTTTAGTTGGAAACAAGCCACAGCAGTTGTCTAAACAGTTTTTAAAGTAATTGACATGAAACAAAATGGCGGTTAGGCCTAGATTTTCCAGGGGAGGATTTGTCAGTTTTTAGCATTCAATATTTGGGCAGTTCAGGGCAGTAAGATCCTTCAACTGACAAAGCTCTTGGACTAGTCCACATTGTAGATCTGGAAGACTTTCAAAATGTCAAGATCTTAAAAAATAAAACAATGAATTAAATCCCAATTAAGGCCTTAACACTGATGATACCAGCCCATTGAGAGAGCGAAAAGTACACATTAGCACATTGGCCATTAGGAGTGCAGTGACTGCAGATGCAAACTAACTGTTAAGTCACTAATGAAGCCTTAAAAAAAATTAGGAGGGGAATCATTTCAACAAGCATGGGAGCAAACAGGATGAAAAATTGCCAAATCAATTCCCGCTCACTAAGCAATACCCTTCTGAAACTTCAGAAGCAAATTACCCATGTTGTTACACTCCAAATACCCTCATTGCTAAGGACAGCTGCAACTCATTGCACAAAAAACAGGAGGTTTCCCTCAATGTAATACACTACTACCGTTTCCTATCTAGGTGCAGTTTCCACCGTTTGGCCGCTTCACCGTAGTACCTGCAATCTGTCTCAAACAGCCCCAGTAACCAGGAGCTCTCCCTGGGGAGCCCTGTGTGCTAAGCCTGCGCTTTTCATTACACTGTTATCTTCTAGAGGGAACCACAGGTCTGGGGCCTCCCCACAAAGAGAGCCAGGACCTGGGCAGCCTGTCGATAGGGGGTTGGTGGTGGGGGGGGGGGGGGGGGGGCTTGGGAGAGCATGGACAGATGGATGATGGAGTTGGTGTTGGTTAAAGATCCATCACAAGCCTCTCCAGTGATTTGTCTTACACAAACCTTTATGGACTGCAAAAGCTAAGTGCCCACACATGCCTGTGCCCCCCCCCCCCCCCCCCACACACACACATACCGTTTTTGAAAGTTCACCCAGATATTATGCAGAACCACTTTACCAAAATAACAGTTGGGGGTGAGTAATCTACATAGAATATTTTATTGCACATTTGCTTGACAGTCATTAAAATAACTATGGATCCATTCTGGTGTGCTGCATACAGTTAGGTCCATAAATATTTGGACATTGACACAATTTTCATCATTTTGGCTCTGTATACCACCACAATGGATTTGAAATGAAACAATCAAGATGTGCTTTAAGTGCAGACTTTCAGCTTTAATTTCATGGTATTTACATCCAAATCAGGTGAACGGTGTAGGAATTACAACACATTTTATATGTGCCCCCCCCCCCCTTTTTAAGGGACCAAAAATAATTGGACAAACTAACATAATCATAAATCTAATTGTCACTTTTAATACTTGGTTGCAAATCATTTGCAGTCAATGACAGCCTGAAGTCTGGAACCCATAGACATCACCAGACGCTGGGTTTCGTCCCTGGTGATGCTCTGCCAGGCCTCTACTGCAACTGTCTTCAGTTCCTGCTTGTTCTTGGGGCATTTTCCCTTCTGTTTTGTCTTTAGCAAGTGAAATGCATGCTCAATTGGATTTAGGTCAGGTGATTGACTTGGCCATTGCAGAACATTCCACTTCTTTGCCTTAAAAAACTCTTTGGTTGCTTTCGCAGTATGCTTTGGGTCATTGTCCATCTGCACTGTGAAGCGCCGTCCTATGAGTTCTGAAGCATTTGGCTGAATCTGAGCAGATAATATTGCCAGAAACACTTCAGAATTCATCCTACTGCTTTTGTCAGCAGTCACATCATCGATAAATACAAGGGAACCAGTTCCATTGGCAGCCATATATGCCCACGCCATAACACTACCTCCACCATGCTTCACTGATGAGGTGGTATGCTTTGGATCATGAGCAGTTCCTTCCCTTCTCCATACTCTTCTCTTCCCATCATTCTGGTACAAGTTGATCTTGGTCTCATCTGTCCATAGGATGTTGTTCCAGAACTGTACAGGCTCTTTTAGATGTTTTTTGGCAAACTCTAATCTGGTCTTCCTGTTTTTGAGACTGACCAATGGTTTACATCTTGTGGTGAACCCTCTGTATTTACTCTGGTGAAGTCTTCTCTTAATTTTTGACTTTGACACAGATACGCCTACCTCCTGGAGAGTGTTCTTGATCTGGCCAACTGTTGTGAAGGGGTTTTTCTTCACCAGGGAATGAATTCTTCTGTCATCCACCACAGTTTTTTTCCGTGGTCTTCCGGGTCTTTTGGTGTTGCTGAGCTCACCAGTGCGTTCTTTCTTTTTAAGAATGTACCAAACAGTTGATTTGGCCACACCTAATGTTTTTGCTATCTCTCTGATAGGTTTGTTTTGATTTTTCAGCCTAACGATGGCTTGCTTCACTGATGGTGACAGCTCTTTGGACTTCATATTGAGAGTTGACAGCAACAGATTCCAAACACAAATACCATACTTGAAATGAACTCTAGACCTTTTATCTGCTCCTTGTCAATGAAATAACGAACTCCCATGAGGGAATAACATACACCTGGCCATGGAACAGCTGAACAGCGAATTGTCCAATTACTTTTGGTCCCTTAAAAAGGGACCAAAAATGTATTGTAATTCCTACACCGTTCACCTGATTTGGATGTAAATACCCTGAAATTAAAGCTGAAAGTCTGCACTTAAAGCACATCTTGATTGTTTCATTTCAAATCCATTGTGGTGGTATACAGAGCCAAAATGATGAAAATTGTGTCAATGTCCAAATATTTATGGACCTGACTGTATGTGGACTTCCTTGCTCCAACTTCAGGACACAGTGTGTGAGAGGCACACGAGGATACCGAGACAGAGGAAATTACAGCTCCTGTGAAGAGGTTGACGGAGTCATCTACAACAGTATCATGGAATGCGCCGGTTAAAGACCGAGGCAACGAGGAAAAAGGGCGTAAGAGAGCGAGAGGAGGACAGGAGGCGGGGGAAATCAATGCAGTGAAGTATTGACTGTGGCCTTTCAGGCTGGCTTTTGAAAAATTGAGTTGAATTTAAAAGGAACAATTGGCTTTTTTTGGTCCCCATTTGTGTGTTGGGGACCAGTCCACTCAAGTCCCACGGTGCCAACGCTTGACTACCCACTCAGTCTTCATCAGGGGGACATGGCCAAGGAGACGGATGCGTCACCTGTCGTCTATGGAAGGCCCCATCATATCACATCATAATAATCACCATCCTCACCACCATCATCATCACCCAGGGTCACAGAATTAGATCCTTCTGGTGGGCAGCGATAGACCTGGGAATTGTGTGTGTCTGCATACTATTGTTGTGTATTGATGAACTTTATCCCTTTGTTTTCATTTAAAATAGAGGGACAAAACCAACCCCTTGTTTCAGTCAGGAAGGTAAATGGAGACCTCCACCCATTGGTGGAGGTATACAGTTAGGTCCATAAATATTTGGACATTGACACAATTTTCATCATTTTGGCTCTGTATACCACCACAATGGATTTGAAATGAAACAATCAAGATGTGCTTTAAGTGCAGACTTTCAGCTTTAATTTCAGGGTATTTACATCCAAATCAGGTGAACGGTGTAGGAATTACAACACATTTGATATGTGGCCCCCGCCCTTTTTTAAGGGACCAAAAGTAATTGGACAATTGGCTGCTCAGCTGTTCCATGGCCAGGTGTATGTTATTCCCTCATAAAGGGAGTTCGTTATTTCATTGACAAGGAGCAGATAAAAGGTCTAGAGTTCATTTCAAGTATGGTATTTGTGTTTGGAATCTGTTGCTGTCAACTCTCAATATGAAGTCCAAAGAGCTGTCACCATCAGTGAAGCAAGCCATCGTTAGGCTGAAAAATCAAAACAAACCTATCAGAGAGATAGCAAAAACATTAGGTGTGGCCAAATCAACTGTTTGGTACATTCTTAAAAAGAAAGAACGCACTGGTGAGCTCAGCAACACCAAAAGACCCGGAAGACCACGGAAAAAAACTGTGGTGGATGACAGAAGAATTCTTTCCCTGGTGAAGAAAAACCCCTTCACAACAGTTGGCCAGATCAAGAACACTCTCCAGGAGGTAGGCGTATCTCTGTCAAAGTCAAAAATTAAGAGAAGACTTCACCAGAGTAAATACAGAGGGTTCACCACAAGATGTAAACCATTGGTGAGTCTCAAAAACAGGAAGACCAGATTAGAGTTTGCCAAAAAACATCTAAAAGACCCTGTACAGTTCTGGAACAACATCCTATGGACAGATGAGACCAAGATCAACTTGTACCAGAATGATGGGAAGAGAAGAGTATGGAGAAGGGAAGGAACTGCTCATGATCCAAAGCATACCACCTCATCAGTGAAGCATGGTGGAGGTAGTGTTATGGCGTGGGCATATATGGCTGCCAATGGAACTGGTTCCCTTGTATTTATCGATGATGTGACTGCTGACAAAAGCAGTAGGATGAATTCTGAAGTGTTTCTGGCAATATTATCTGCTCAGATTCAGCCAAATGCTTCAGAACTCATAGGACGGCGCTTCACAGTGCAGATGGACAATGACCCGAAGCATACTGCGAAAGCAACCAAAGAGTTTTTTAAGGCAAAGAAGTGGAATGTTCTGCAATGGCCAAGTCAATCACTTGACCTAAATCCAATTGAGCATGCATTTCACTTGCTAAAGACAAAACAGAAGGGAAAATGCCCCAAGAACAAGCAGGAACTGAAGACAGTTGCAGTAGAGGCCTGGCAGAGCATCACCAGGGACGAAACCCAGCGTCTGGTGATGTCTATGGGTTCCAGACTTCAGGCTGTCATTGACTGCAAAGGATTTGCAACCAAGTATTAAAAGTGACAATTAGATTTATGATTGTTAGTTTGTCCAATTATTTTTGGTCCCTTAAAAAGGGGGGGGCCACATATAAAATGTGTTGTAATTCCTACACCGTTCACCTGATTTGGATGTAAATACCCTGAAATTAAAGCTGAAAGTCTGCACTTAAAGCACATCTTGATTGTTTCATTTCAAATCCATTGTGGTGGTATACAGAGCCAAAATGATGAAAATTGTGTCAATGTCCAAATATTTATGGACCTAACTATGTCAATCAAAGATCAGGACACTGTTAGGGACGTAGACTTACTGTACATGATCCTTTTAGGAGTTGAACCCAAAGCCTCGTCACAAGCACCATGAAAACCCTAGTGCCTCATTGCCTTTATAAGTCCCATCACGGGCGCAACAAATACTGTATTAGTTATTCACGTTGCCTGGCTCCAAGACACAGCGCGTCTAGTAACTTAACATCTCACAGTGACTCATACCCCAAACTCAGATGCAATTACAATCAAATGCTGGCACTCTCTCTTTCTCCCGCTTTCTCTCCCTGCCCCTGTCAACTCGGTCTCTCTGCAAGTCAGTTCCCAGGAAAAATTAGGGGAGGATAGAGGCAAACATAGCTGGTATTCAGATAATGACTAGTCGAGACATATCAGACAAACGTGGGTACAGAACAAAGGCGAGAAGTTTTCTTCAGGGTTAGAGGAGCCTGATTAGGCGAGTTTGAGTATTGTTTTATTAATTGTTCTCTAAAAACAATAAAGGGAATCCTTTGATCCCAAACCAAACAGTGAATCAATGAATGATTCTCTGTGAGAGTTGTGGCCCCATCGTCTTCGCTGCCCAGAAGGAGAGAGAGGGTGATAAATCATAATTCATTCATTATTGATTCATATCTGTCTCTGCTTCACTGCTAGCGGCTGCATAAGACGAGGGACGAAAAGGGAGAGATCCGCTGCCAAAAAGGAACAATGTTTTCTTCAAAGGTTGGCATCATTAACGTGCATTTGTTTAGGGCCAGCAATAAGACAACAAAAACAAGAGAGATGTGTGTAAAGTCTTGTTTTTCTGGGTGGAAAGGGGCCGGTAACGTGTTGTGGGAGGTTGTGGGTGGAGGCATCAAGGTGAACAGGAATTTAGGCATGGATGTTGAGGGAGACGTTTGTGCCATTTCTACGATGCAGGGAGACAACAAACATTATCTCTCACACATACACAACTAGGTGTTTTAAGAGGAAATGGTGGCAGGAAGAGAAGGAGGGGGAAAGTGAGGGGAAAACACGGAAAGAGAGGGAAAGAGGGGGAAAAAGAGAGAAAGACAGTAGGAACGAGGGGGAAAGAGAGGGAAAGGGGACTCCTACAGAATACCGCACCGTGCCCAGAGGTGCAGCACTTACCTTCTTGTGGGCTATCAGCAGACAGTTGGAGTGCTCATGCTCGCAGGCGATCTCGTACTGTGGCAGCATGTCAGCCAGCTGCTGGACAAAGTGGACCACCTCCTCGTGCCAGGGCACGTTAGCCATGGTCAGGCTACTGGCCGAGCTCTCCCCGCAGTACGTCACCCCCTGGGAAAGAGAGGGGGGGATGGAGAGAGATCAATGTAAATCCTTCCTCAGCCACATGAAGGAGGGAGTCTCATACAACATGTGCCACAGACTATAAGGCGGATTCAGCAGGCCGGCAGGGAGATAGAAGCGGATGACTGGAGAGGAACAGAGATGTGGAAGCGCCGGAGATAAGAAATGTGGGCCGTGGGAGGTTTTGCTTGCTCGCTATTTGCCGTTATCTGCATCTGTATTCTAGAGTTTTCCTTCACTAGGACATTCCACTGCTCTTCCCACCACCATACAGACAAAGAGATAGAAACTAGGAAAGTACACTTAATATACAGTGACTGGATAAGATGCAGTGCTACGCAGAGGTATGCGGTTGAAAAAAACAAATGTTATACACTTTACCTCAAAAACACTTCTATTATCTCAAATTCCGGGGGTTGTCTCTGAGATTTAAAGCCACTCTAATTGAATGGAGAAAATAAAATGGGATGTGACAGGCTTTTGTGTGAGTGACTGCTCAAGTCTTTTAGCACCCTCTCAGGATGCTGGCTGTATTGTGTCTTTGATTTGAGGTGGAAGGGGGAGGAGATTTGGAACATTCTTTCTATTTTAAGGATAACTCCCATGAAAACAAAAACCCTAATGATTCTCGAACTTTCCTCTGATTCTTAAATCGTTAAAAGTTACATTCTGTTTTTGCTATGAGTTCTGGAAAGACAGTGACTTGAGAACAATAATCAATTGGAGCCTGGACATCGCCAAGTACTGGAGTGACAAGCGCAGTACGTGAAGTTTACCTCAAGCACTGACTCGCACGGTCTCCCAAGGCCAGAACCGGAGGGAGGAAAAAATGAGAAAAGAAGAAAAGGGAAGAAAGACTGTGTACAAGTATCAAGGAAGTAAGACAACATGCAGCACAAATCAACAAATTGTCAAATTGTGTAAATGAAGACCAACACACACATTCACACATGCAAACACACCGCCAGCCTGTATGGCCTCACGGTTTCCTGAGGACCAGGCCAGGACCCAGACCACCGACAGCGTTTGTTAAAACCTAAATAATTCATAATTATGATTATTAATATTGTGCTGTCAAACACATTTTGGTCAACCAAACTCATTAATCACTCCATTCATGCTGGGTCTTCAAGTGTTCACTATGGTTGTTATGCACAGCTTGTATGTATTATCGTTTTACATTTATTGACAGTCTGTCAGACACAGCAATATTACATTTCTTTCACTTTTCAGAGACTGGTCTACTTTCAGAGACTGGTTTATCCCACTGCTCATAAAGAGCCCAGTACAGAGGTCCATTCAGAGCCTCATGCTTCTCCGCAGAGGAAGATTCAGAGGCGTCTTCCTAACCAGGAAACAGAGAAACGCGACACACACAAAGAAATACTCAAATACACAGATGCACAAACACACTCTTTTGTCTTTTGGGTTGGAAGCCAATCTCCCAAGGACGATAAGGCATGGTAAGGCACTGGGTGTTGTACAGAATTGATGAGGAGTCTTGTTCTTATCAGACTGGCCTGTAGCCTTTCAGAATAATGATCACCTTCACAAGCTGAGGTATAAATCACCAAGAAAGGGAGAGAGGGACCGAGGGAAGGAGGGAGAGAAAGAGGGAAAAGGAATGATGGGGCAGGGGATTAGAAAGAGAGGGAGGAGAAGTGAAGAGTGAGAAACAAGAGACAGCGAGTGGATTTTAGTGCGGGAGACAAAAAAGTGAAAAACAAAAACAGGTGAACATCAGCGAGACGCTAAGGGGGGTGGGTCCTGTTCGTAGACTTCCTGCCTACTTGCAAATAGCACAGCTCTTTACGCCCGTAATGAGACACCAGTGTTTCTCTTCGTACTGGCAGGCATCAAAGCAGTCTGCGGCTATGTTTTAGGCCAATTCTCACTTGTGCTAGTGTAAACCAGTGAGAAGGAAGAAATATTGATGCCGTTTTCAGATGATCAACAGTCTGAACACAAAAGGGCCATAAAAAATCTAAATATGGAGGCAGTACATTTACCTTCCCCCACTTAAGAGTGTGTGATAGATTACTAACTTGTGCGGCAGTGATGAAGTCTGTGCTTCTCACAGAATCCCAAACAATCACACCATGAGGACACATACAACATGAAACAAGCTTTACCCTTTTGCTTCAATAGTTTCACTGAAATACCACCCACACACTTCACCAACATCACTATGCGGACAACCCCCCTCCTTCACACACGCCCACCCACACCATGTAGTACGCCCCAACAGGGAGGTCACTGTCATGAAGCAGTGATGTGGGCTAATGTGAGACTGGGTGCAAGGTGTTCCATCACTGTCCCAGTCCATGTCCTGTGTGATATACTAATTGTAAGGATATAAGGCTTTAGTCAATCCCATAGCCGAAGGAATATAGCCTGGAGCCTCAATGTTACTGAGGGTCAAGACGGACTAGAAGAAAAAAAGGTGAAACTAAGAACAGGGACACATAACATGAGTGACCTGTGAGAGCATGGTTAAGTGTGAGTCAAAATTGCTCATTGTAACACTGTTATAGTTAAGTGTGTGTCTTGGATGTGCTGTACAGATGAAGTAAGCCCTGTCAAGTGAAGCACACCGATGCAGAAAGGCCAGAAGCGATATTCTACAGTAATACTACATTCACACCGCAAGCCTTGGTGCTAAATTCAAATTTTTTGCTCACATCAGATTGTTTTTGTATGGTTGTCCATATTCTTATTTATTTATTTTTGGTGGCCAATATCAGATTCCTGATAGGGTGAAAGGGTGAATTGGTCATTCTCACTAACTCACAGTTCAGCAAAAACATCAGAATCAGGCCCCTTTTGCCTGTGGGGTGAATGCAGCTTTAAGTGGTCCCACAGTGAGCCTGTTAGAGCGGGAGGGGCGGGGGGGGGGGGGTTCGTAGTTCAGAAGACTACCACTGGCCTTCGTCCTGTTGGCCTTTAGAAGGGTTTCCTACTGAGCGTGAGTGTGTATAGATAACAGTTTGATGTGTCTCAAATAACATCCCAATCTCAGATCTCTCTGGCTGGTTGTTGCAGGCTTCATAACATAACTTCCGGATTTTATAGACCCCGTAGAAGGTAGTTTTGTGCATCTTGTATAAAAGACACAATGTACAGTCAGGTAGAGAGGACGAGTTCAGTGTGTGTGGTTGTGTTCTCTTGGCTGAAGTTTGCCTTTGGGGAGTGTGTGTATTCTGTATGCCTGTGTGTATTCCTGTGTGTGTGTGCTTGTGTGTGTGTGTGTGTATTCTCATGTGTGAGTTTCTGTGTGTGTCTTGTAATGACAGGAGCTGATGCTGTGTGACTGATGAGATAAGGAGCACCAGGCTATTTCGGTGAGTGTGGCTCCTGGCTGCTTCTTCCCTAGCAGGAGGCGAGCAGCCCAGGCTCAAGGAGGAGAGCAGATTCTGAGTCTCGCTGCAACTGCTGAGAGTGAATAAAAGGAGGGTGTGCTGTATGTCTGTTTGTGTTCATGATCAGAAGGACATGGGTGATAAGGACAGCAAGGCTCCCCTGATTGTACATCGCCACCAGAGCCTCCAGTCCACCTAGACACAAACAGGACATGTTTCTGCACAGCCCCATGGTACAGTAAACAACAGCCCTCTCACTACCAGCAGCTCCTAACGGCACCACCCTGGCTGCAAGCACGCCATCTTATAATAGATTCGCTGATTCACTGAGAGCACCCAGCACTGCTTGCGTGGGCCAATGGTTTGGTTGACTGAAAGGAAATAACTGATTAAATTGTGTGTCAAATATATATATACAGTATATATATTTTATAAACCTCTGTTATTTTGTACACAGTTGTAACATCATTTCACACGTTACATTCCAGTCTTATTTCTCTGGCTCTTCTGACCTCCTCCTGAGCACATCCACAGTGACGCTGAAGTGGCTCTTAAGTAACGCCCATCCTGTCTCTGCTGAGCCCGCTTGGAAGGATTGCTGAGTGCTCCGATGACTCACACACTTCTCAGTCCTCGACCTTCTGCGGCTAATACAGCTTGACGACAGTGATGTAAAGACTTCTGTGACAAGGACAGTATCTTGAGAAAGACAACTTTTTTTAAACCAACAACTTATTAACAAGTGTGTGTGTGTGAGTACAAGTATCTAAAAGTGTAAAGTGCATTATGGACAGTGCAAGCATGGTGAGGGTGTTTGTGTGTGTATGTGTGTGTGTGCTTGCACACTTGTGTACAATCCATGAGAAACTGTGTTGGGAGTGCATGTGTGTGTTTCAGGAGAATATAAGGCAGCTTTATTTGGCACCATTTCTTCACTCTGATTCGCCCTGAGACCTAAGAGAGGTGGGCCCTCAACCTTCTGCACAGCGTTGGGTCCAAGTGGGTCATCACTGTTGCTAAGCAACCCAGGCTGTGCTCCTGCCTCCAAATTAAGGTGTGTGTATTTTTGGAGAGTGTGTGTGGTGGTGGTGGGGGGGGGGGGTCTTTATGTAGCTAAGGTGTTCTATGATAGTGTGTCTTTCCAAGTATTTACAATGCAGGCAATATCAGTCATCTTGCTTTGCAACTCTCACCTCTTTCAGAGGAGAGGATATGATAACACAATAGGGTCTGGAGAGATTTGGAGACATTTCAAATCTTAAATTTGACTTTCAAGTTATACTTCACAAAAAACACATTTATTACAAATGTGTTCATCACAGGAAGATCAATAACATAAAACACTTGCAAACTGGATCTATTTTTCCCCAACTAGGTTCCTTTCAGG
Source organism: Osmerus eperlanus (assembly GCF_963692335.1). Taxonomy (NCBI): domain Eukaryota; kingdom Metazoa; phylum Chordata; class Actinopteri; order Osmeriformes; family Osmeridae; genus Osmerus; species Osmerus eperlanus. The sequence continues at coordinate 8,822,423 of NC_085028.1, forward strand.
TTTGAATGAAAACCTTGCTGTTTGACTTCAATCTCTTCAATCCGTCATTTGAATAATCCTTGTGAATAAATCAATCATAAAACACAGCATTTAATTAAATGATCCACTGTATCACTATGACAACTCTAGATCAGATTCCTCCCCTCTCATTCATACTGTATCACACCAATTACCATAGCTGGGTCAATGGGGTGTTCTCCACTAACTGACACAAGTGAATTGCACATCAGGTCAGGGGGACATCAAGAGAGACTAATAGGCAGTATATAAATCTTAGGGACATATCGATTTAACAGTGCGGCCTGAGATACACATCGTCTCAAGATGACTTGGAGGTCTCATTTAAAAGCCATCTGGATCATCCATTCAGATAATTCTCTTTTATGAATGTTGGCCATAATCTTGCACATCAAACCAGAACCAGTCTTTGCTTTTTGTGTTTGAATCGACTCATCATTTAGTGATGTGATCCAGTTAATGGTAAAAGTCAACGAATAAGAGGATGAAAGTGCGTAGCGTAATATGTGTTGTCAATTATTAGATTTGGATAACTGTATACATTTTTACACAATACAATTCACATCATTAATATGTTACTCTTCACAGCATCTATCCCACATACAAATGTATGATTCTTTATTCCAGAATAGGAAGTGACAGGGTTATGGATATTTTTTAAGTACTTTAAGCATATTTTTGAAGGGTTTTACTACAGTCTGGGACTTTGCAAATAATTTAATTGAAGATCACAAATTCATTAGCTACGTGTCCTTGACCACCAATTAATGATGGCAGAAGCTAAAGCGCTGTAAGCCTGCTGTGAGGACATCAAAACAGTGGACCAGTGAAGCTATGGAGGATCTGCGGGCGTGCTTGGACTGCACTGACTGGGACATGTTCACAACTGCTACCAATAGTCTGGATGAGCTCACAGAGGCTGTGACATCATACATCAGCTTCTGTGAGGACTGCTGTATACCAACACGCACCAGGGTAAGCTACAACAACGACAAACCCTGGTTTACAGCTAAACTCAGAAGGTTGAGGTCAGAGAAAGAGGCCGCGTTTAGGAGTGGGGACAAAGACAGTTTCAAGGAGTCAAAAAACAGGTTTAGCAAGGCGGTGAGGGAGGCTAAACGACTGTACTCAGAGAGACTAAAACACCAATTCTCTGCAAACGACTCTGCTTTTGTCTGGAGAGGGCTCAGGCAGATTACCAACTACAAGCCCAGAGCCCCCCACTCCACTAACGACTCCAGCCTGGCCAACGACCTGAATGAGTTCTACTGCAGATTTGAAAGACAATTGGACAGTCCTGAACTACCCCTTCCCACCCAGGAGGCCTCCCACCTCCCCCCCTCTACAGTGACGACTCTCTCCATTCAGGAGGGTGAAGTTAACAGACTTTTCAAGAGGCAGAATCCCCGCAAAGCAGCTGGGCCGGACCCTGTCTCTCCAGCCACCCTCAAGCACTGCGCTGACCAGCTGTCTCTGGTGTTTACCTACATCTTTAACACCTCCCTTGAGACATGCCATGTGCCAGCCTGTCTCAAGTCCTCCACCATCATCCCTGTGCCCAAAAAGCCAAGGCCAACAGGACATAATGACTACAGACCCGTCGCCCTGACCTCTGTGGTAATGAAGTCTTTCGAGCGCCTGGTGCTGGCACACCTTAAATCCATCACTGACCCTCTACTGGACCCCCTGCAGTTTGCCTACAGAGCCAACAGGTCTGTGGACGATGCAGTTAACATGGCCCTCCACTTCACCCTACAGCACCTGGACTCCCCAGCATCCTATGCCAGGATCCTGTTTGTGGACTTCAGCTCTGCCTTCAATACCATCATCCCCGCCCTGCTTCAGGACAAGCTCTCCCAGCTGAACGTGCCTGATTCCACCTGCAGGTGGATCACAGACTTCCTGTCTGACAGGAAGCAGTGCGTTAAGCTGGGAACACAAGTCTCTGACTCCCGGTCCATCAGCACCGGATCTCCTCAGGGCTGCGTCCTTTCTCCTCTGCTCTTCTCCCTGTACACCAACAGTTGCACCTCCAGTCATCCGTCCGTCAAACTCCTGAAGTTTGCGGACGACACCACCCTTATTGGGCTCATCTCTGGTGGAGACGAGTCTGATTATAGGTGGGAAGCGGCCAACCTGGTGACCTGGTGCAGCCAGAACAACTTAGAGCTCAATGCTCTTAAGACAGTGGAGATGGTTGTGCACTTCAGGAGGAACACAGCCCCACTCACCCCCATCACCCTGTGTGACTCCCCAGTCAACACTGTGGAGTCCTTCCGCTTCCTGGGCACTATCCTCTCCCAGGACCTCAAGTGGGAACTGAACATCAGCTCCCTCATCAAGAAAGCACAACAGAGGATGTACTTCCTTCGGCAGCTGAAGAAGTTCAACCTGCCAAAGACAATGATGGTGCACTTCTACTCAGCCATCATTGAGTCCATCCTCACCTCCTCCATCACCGTCTGGTACGCTGCTGCCACTGCCAAGGAAAAGAGCAGACTGCAGCGTATCATCCGCACTGCTGAGAAGGTGATTGGCTGCAATCTGCCTACCCTCGAGGACCTGCACACCTCAAGGACCCTGAGGCGAGCGAGGAAGATTGTGGCCGACTCCTCCCACCCTGGACACTCCCTGTTTCAGTCACTCCCCTCCGGCAGAAGGCTGCGGTCCATCAGGATCAATACCTCACGCCACAAAAACAGTTTCTTCCCTTCCGCTGTTGGCCTCTTCAACAAGGCCAAGGGACCACACTGACTCTAATGACTTCTTGCTTAAAACACACTGCTTTTTGCACTGCATTACAAAATGGTATCTTGTACATTTGTATTTTTTGTAATATTTGTATTTTTGTATTGTTATATTGTAATTTACGGCAACTTATATTTTATTTTATTGTATATTTAATTCTATTCTAATCCCACTTAGTACTGCTAGTTTATGTACCCTTAGTATAGATAGTCCACATATTTAAATTTTAGGTATATGTTTATTGTATGCACCTTCCTGCCAAAGCAAATTCCTTGTCTGTGCAAACTTTCATGGCGAATAAATCCCATTCTGATTCTGATGATATGGTTTAACACGATTACTTTGGTCATTAAGAGGTGAGAGTCTCTTCACTGTCACAGAAATGAAGGGATAATATAAAGGAGGGCTCATGGAGAGTGACAGTATAGAGGCAGGAAGACAAAGAAAAGTGCCAAAGAAAATGAGGGCCAATTCCCTGTATACTTTCCATTTTCCTTTCACTGAAGATATGTGTGCCTACCTTGACCTCGATGAAGTCTGGCTGTCCCAAGGCAATGAGCTCTGAGTAGGCCTCCAGCTCCACCACGTTCCAGGCCTTCACCAGCGTTAGTCTGTACACGGTCCTCTGTCTCTGAACACACAGAGCGAGGGAACATCATGAGAGGGAAGAAAAGTTGACTCAAAAAGTTGAGTGACACTCAAATCACTCAAATTCTCACTTATTTCCTTGTATTGGATAAACTGAGGAAGGCCTTGACAACGCAAATGACTTTAATAAAGAACAAGATCCAATGTCTTCCTTTATGCTGCGGACAAAGAGAAGTGTGGCAATGATGGACAAGTAAGTGTTGCATAAGTCCTGAGCATAGCAATAAGTGTTTTTGGAGTTATTCATCATCTCTGAGATGTCATTTGGTTGTTGTTGGGCTGTAATTACTGTGGATTAAAATACAGACAATTAGCACAGGAGATGGCATGCTTAATTGAGAGTGCCAATATTGTGTGTTAAGAATAATTCATAAATGGCATTCTTGTCTCTTTCCAGATTGCCATGATGCCGATGCCTCAACCCCCATCTGTCTGTCGTGACAGAGATGGAGAGAGAGCGAGCGAGCCAGGGAGAAAATGAGTGAGAGCAGGAGAGAGGAAGAACAAGAGGAGGCTGCATCTGTTCCTTTTGAATGTACGGGGAGCAGCCTGACGGAGAATTCAGAGCCAAGGTTGAGAATACAACAGACAACCGTGATATTACATCACAACGACAAGCACGCCTGGACTATGATGAAGAGGCTCTAGAGCACTAATCTCACAGAGCTGTCGAGCCATAAGACACTACAGCACATATTCAACCCTCTATGTATTTGTTTTCTCCAAAATGGAGCACACACTTTTGAGAAGGCCACATCGTTCTCATTCTATGGCCCTCTGAGGCCATCAAACTCTCTCAGCAGGAGGAGCTATCACTCATCGTTATTGCAACCGAGTTTATCATAAACACCTCCAGCATGTTCATACATTAACAAGTTACTGAAAACTGAAGAGAGAACATGGAGAGTGAGTGTCTGAACGGGAGGACGGGAGAGAAAAGGAAAGAACAGAAGAGGAGAGAACAAAAGAGAAGAGAGCTCGGCCTTGCAGGGGAGTGGAGTATGACTAAGAACACCCAGCCTGATCTCTGGTGTTCTCCCCGTTGGTGCAGGATGATCCCCGGGCATGGCCCCTCCACTAGCACAGGGGGGAAGGGATCATTGGACAGTGGTGACTGTTTCTCTTCAAGAAACCTGACAACGAGGCATGGCTCCATCACTTCCACAGCACCAGGAGAAGGTCAGGATGGAGAGGAGGGGTGAGGGAACAGTTGATAGGGGAGTAAGACACTAATTGAGAATCAAGATATAGCCCTTCATAAGAGGAGGCCGTGGCAGACACACACACACGCACACACAAACAGACAGAGACAGAGAGAGCGAGAGATTCTTTCTTAAATACCAAACACATCAGTATTTCCCTAGTTGGAGATTAAACATCAAAAGCCAATGCAGGACATTGCAGGCTTTACAATGTACAATGGCTGGATTCTGCATACACATTTTTCAACAAGCTTGCACATGGTTGGGTTATGGTTAAATCTGTGTGTTTCCTGAGACTGACGACCCATCCTTACTGGAGGAGTAAAACTGTCATTCTGTGGAGATAAACAGAATATTGCTTTAGGGCACTGGTGTCAAATATCAGTCCACCGGGACGTCAATCACTGTCCCGTGGTCTTAATCAGGAGTCCTCCCTGGTATACTGGGATCTGGGGCACTGGGTGGTGAAGTGGAATCTCACTCAGTGAAATAATATGTGTGTAATAACAAGGGAAGGAAAGTGAATCAGCAGAAAAAGGTTGTCCTAATTGCCAGCAGTTTGACATCCTCTCGAAACAAGCAATAGCTTGTTTCGAGGTATTTGATGTCCTCATCGGAACATTTGAAGTATTTCCACATTGCTGACATTACCCCCCTTTGCTAGGTAACACCGTGATAATGGCTGGATCGATTGAGAGTGAAATCTGAGCACTGAGCACCTTCGGCCGTTTTTCTCTTTCGAAAATTTCATTTTCGAGGCAATATGAGGTGGTAAGGATCCCGTCTTGTCCATAGTCCGAGCTCTTCCTCAAACAGTTTACAACCCACATGTTTCTAGAGGCTGTTACACCAGACCCGCCTGAGCTGTGTTTTTCATTCATATTGGCATCGACAGGAATAGAGTCTTCACCCACACCGGTAAAAGAGGATTAAAAATGCACAGGGAATAGAAGCAGGAGGTGCTCATGCACATTCTTGATGCTAACGCACAAATAAACGGCCTCACTAGGCAATTGGACGCGTTTTCTGTCAATCATTGCCTGAATCCATGTTGCAGATCACAACCTGGGTTTAGAGTTGATGCAAAAAGAGCGCAAAGCTCTTAATCACCGTGTTCTTACAATGTGGTAAAAAAGATTTCAAGATTACATTTATACTCTTTCAAATGCCACTTCCAACGGACCAGGCACTTCAACTCATTATACAGTTCTGCAGTTCTTCTGGCGGTGTTCTGGGAATTCAATCACTGGCTGATGCTGCCTCAGCCCAGAAACTATGAGAAACAAGAAGAAGAGCAGGGAAGTGGAGCAGGAGAGATTTGGGAATCTGGTCCAATCACTGCAGTTCGATCCTGTGTCAGTCAAATATAATAACAGGGAAAGAAACCTTGCAAGTAAAACCGGTGTTTGTGAACTTTGTAGTACAACTCTTGTGGTCACAAATCGCTAATTCTTCAGCAATCAAAAAAACGGGACATGCCCACTCTACGAAAAGCTCTGGGCAGATTAAACTAACTCTAAAGAAGGAGGTGTCACATTGGACCCAAATGACTGAGTTTCCCCAACACAAAATATTTGCAAACTTCAGTCATATCAGGAGGGAGGGGGGTCTTCTCCATCAACTTCCATACAAATGATCAGGGTCTTTTGTGTGAGGTTACTATATGCAAGTCCACTGTAAAGTCGACCTATTTTGGGAAGCCATAAGAGTGACCATAAAAGCCTTGAAATAAAATGAACAAGAAAGAAATATTTAATGAGCGAATTGTTAATCAAAGCTCTCAAATGCCTCTCGTATCTTGAGGCTGCAATTCGATCGCATCATTATTATAGAAATAACAACTAAAACATTTCCATTATAACTTATCTATATTTCTCCACCCAGGGGTTTGCAACGGTAGTGAGATTGAGGTAATATCACAATGTAGAATATTTGTTGTCTACACAGTGACATCAAACCAGTGAGACATCTGTCAGAATGACAAAGAGAATAGTATTCCCTTTGACTTTGGTAAAAATCTCCAAAGATGCACTCAGGCTCCTTGAGAATAGAGAGATGAGATAAGCCATCAAAAGGTGTATCACCATCGCCACCTTTTTGTTTGTACCCAAGTTTGTACTTTATGCATTCATGCTTTTGAATAGAGGGAATTCACAAATAACAAATTATTTAACAGATTTTCAACCAAATGTGGAAAAGCAACATTTTCAGTATTTAAGGCAAGGATACTAACGTAAACTAAGGCAAGGATACTAACCTAAACTAACTAAAAAGAGAGGAAGAAAAAATTATAAAGAATTATGTTTTATATCTTTCTGAATCTAAATCTTCTCCACAGAGCTCTTGGCCTCACCTTGTCACCCAGGGCTTTAAGGCTGTCTAGGAAGCGAGGCCAGAAGTCCGTGAAGAGCGGCCGGTCGATCTTCTTAAGACTCTCCTTAGTGCTGGCATCCACACTGACATACAGCTGTGTGACTGGCACCAGATTCCTGGAGAGGAGATGAGGAATGTGATATTAAGACAAAAAAGAGGGGTCAAAAGAAAAAAAAGGATACCAGAACCAACTGAATGATGTCAGTGAGCCATCTCTTCCCAGAGTATGGGTAAAGTAAAAGGACTAGTCTAAGGCCTGGTGCTGTTTAAGAGATTTGCGGTCTTTGAGGAGAGATACAAAGCACTCTTATTTCAGAAAGGGAGGACAAAGACTGAGAATGAGAGAGGAGGAGCAAATGGGAAAAGTGAGGCCTTCATCAAAACTGACTGAAGCTTCGGGGTCTTTTCTCCCACAATGTGGAGGCAAATGGGTTTAACTAAGAGAGAAGGCTTAAGTACTGTAGTTATAACTAAACTACAAAAGAAATCTGTGGGAATAAATATTATAGACTGAATCAGTATGTGAAGTTACAAAACGTATTTGAGCAAAGGCATTCCTAAGACATTTCAATAGGACTTTTAATTTCCACAGGACTGTAGAGTTCTTCATTCAGGCAGAAGTTTGAGAATTATGGAATACTACTTCATTTGGCTATCCTCTCATCTCCTCCTCTTGTTGGCCAACACTTGTTTGCAATCACAATAATGGGGGTTGGGGTCCAACCTCGATAAATTCCAACAGCTTGTCCAAGACTAGACAATCCTGACGGTGATGATCGATGCCGTCCTCCCTGCCTGCTCTGGTTCAGGGAATGATAAGTCAGTGTGTGACAGACACGGCAGGGCCGAGGCTAACAACACAGCAAGGAATGCAGACCCAGACACGCTGTAGGGCGACCAGAGTGAGATTGATCTTTTGAACATGAAAGCAAAGGGCAAAAGTTCTGGTGAATTAAGGAACCTTTAGCGGAGCAGGGTCAATGTTGACTTACAGGAGATCAAGGTTTAGCAAATAAGAGAGTGGTTGTTGAGCTGACGTGATTGTATTATACATCTTATTCAATCATCAAGAGTGTCCTCGTAGTCCTTGTATTGGCAGACTTCTGTGTCGAGAAAGTACATTTTTGAAATGGGGAAAAAAACCATCTTAAAAAGTCAACACAACTGCCCATATCAATATCAATCCCTTCAACGGTGCTTGAAATGACAAAAATGGCTGCTAACAACTCTTCAACTACAGCACAATTAACTACAAACAGCTTGCAGGTCTTTCAGGTTCCCTTGTGGCAACTTAACCTTAGAATCTGATGCCAACATAACTAAAACATGGGCACAGTGCTGACTATGCAACGTATAATGTTCTCTCTGTGGCTGCTTGCTTCTAACACGCTCAATTTAATAACAATTTTGTTGAATAAATATTACAGAAAGGAGGGATGTCACATGCAGAGACTTGAGCTTGCAAGACAGACACATTCAACAGCATATGAATGTTTCTATTGTGTTGCCAGCGAATGCAGTTCTCGGATGAATAAGGCGCTACCGCACTGCAAATAGAGACACTGTGAACTGACAACAGTGTTCCCTCGACTCCGACACTAAACCCTCTTTTCTCATTGTGCTCCTCACCGCGCCCTCCTGCCACTGCTGATAAGAAGGGAATAAGGGTTTGCACGTGTATGAGTGTGTGCAGAGGCATGTGAGGTGAGGATGTATTTTTCATGAGGCCAGAGGAGCTGGCGAAGATGCTTTAATGCACCATGCCCGATATAAAGTGACTGACACCCAGACAGATGGACACAGGTGACAGGCGGAGCAAGGCTGTGATTTGTAATTCTGCTCCCAGAGTACTTCTTATCAGGCCTTCCCCAGGCGTGACCCAACCCCGCCTGTGGAACCTTGGAGTGGCACTGTGTAGGCTTCAAAAGCCATGGGGTAAGGGTCGGGGAGAAAGGGTGTCATTCGCGCATGAATGAAATGGTGCTGGCAGAGAATAAGGAAAGCCAGGATGACCTTTATGTAGCGATGAGTCAAGTCATTTGGCATTGGGACTTGAATTGAGAGACAGCTTCAATTGCCACAGGCTGTCTCCACCCACTTCCGGACACGAGTGGCAGCTCACATAAGGACGGACCTAGGAGCCTCCTCAATCACTTGAACGAAAATGTACACAGGAGAAAACAAGCGGAGCTGGTTCATGAAGGAGGACGTGAGACATAGCGCGCCACTAGCAACGCGTCATTTTATGCGCAGGGCACACCCTCCTAATAGGGCGGGGTATATAAGGGGTTCCCGGCATATGCATCGCCAGTGCGACATAGACTTCAGTCTTCCTGCTGTTGTCGAGTGAGGGTGTCTACATGTCGTGTCTTTCCGGGTCTGAATTGGAGGAGTTCCATGGGGATTCATTGGTCGACGGTGGACCTTGTGAGGAAGCGGGAATCCCTCCAGCCGGAGGGTCCAAACCCCGTCGGAGTTCTCGTCTGGCGGTGAGGCAGCCGGTCCCGATCGAGGAATGGCCCGTTCCTCGACTTCTGTGTGGATACTACGAGAAGGGCCTTAGTCCACCAGTCGGTATGTCACATGAGGAGTTATACCTTCATTTCATGGACGTGTGTGAGGAGGATGCCGGGGTTCCCATTCCCCGCAAAGCACTGGGGAAGAGCAAGCGGGGTTCCGCTGCGGGTGCTGGCCTGGCCAAGAAACACAGAGCGGGGTCCGCAGGAGGCTCGGTCGTACCGGCGCCCGACCCCGTGCAGCTTCCTGCTCCCGTGCTGCGGCCTGATTCCGTCGGAGTCGTTTTCTCTGTATTACACTACCATCGATCACGCGATTCGGTTAATCAAACAGGCAGGCGTGGGCGCCTGGCTCGGGAAGGCCGATATCACCGACGCGTTCAAGGTGATGCCCCTTCACCCGTCGCAGTGGCACCTGTTCGGCGTTAAATGGCGGTCGCAGATGTATTTTTACGCTCGCCTGGCTTTTGGCTGCCGCAGCATCCCGCGCATTTTTGACACTCTGGCCGAGGCTCTGTGTTGGGTTTTGCTGAACGTGCACAGGTTGCCGTTTGTCCTGCACCTGCTGGACGACTTCTTGGTGGTGGATTTTCCCTCCTCACCGCCGGCTCGGTGCATCTCGGTGGTGAAGGCCACATTCGAGCATTTGGGCGTGCCGCTCTCGGAGGAGAAGACGCAGGGGCCTCTCACGTCCATCGAGTTTTTGGGCGTCCAGCTGGACAGCCTGTTAATGCGTGCGTCGCTCCCGGCGGAGAAGCTTGAGCGGGTGCGCGCTGTTCTGGCGGCAGCGGCTGCGTCGGTTTCGTTGACTAAGCGGGATCTTTTGTCGTTGCTCGGGCACCTGAATTTTGCTATGCGCATCATTCCCCACGGTCGGTCGTTTGTCTCCCGTCTGCTCGTCGTGGCTAAGTCTGTTCCGGCGCTGCACAACGTTGTGCGTTTGGATGAGGGTTGCCAGTCCGATTTGCGTTTTTGGGCCGTGCTTTGCGAGCATTGGAACGGTTTGTCGTTTTTTACAACGACGAGGTGGAGACCTCCAGCGCCATGGCGTTCTACACCGATGCGGCGTTGTGTTTGGGTTTTTTTTCGCGAACGAGTGGTTCAGCGAGTCGTGGCCCGTTGAACTGGAGTTTCTGGCGCGCGATTGCAAATCCACAACATTGTACGAACTGTATCCTATTGTTGTAGCGTGTCTTTTGTGGGGTAAACACTAGTGTAGGAAGAGGATTGTGGTGTTCTGTGATAACGAGGGCACGGTGAACATCATCAACAAGGGTAGATCTTCCGTGGCATTGATTAACAAATTAGTGAGGCGTCTGACCTGGACATGCATCACAGACAACTTCGTGTTGCGGGCCGCATACATTCCTGGGTTACTCAACAATGTGGCTGATGCTCTGTCACGTTTTCAATTTCAGGAGTTCCGGGCACTATGTCCGGAGGCAGAGCCGGGCGGCCTGGTGTGCCCAGCGTTTCAGGAGACACTGTTAGATTAGACAGGTCGCTAGAAGGCTACATGACGGTCGCTGCTCGATACATGCGAGCAGGCTTAGGCAAGGGCACATTAAAATCCTATGATTGTGCTTGGTTGTATTACTGTTCCTTCTGCCGCGCACTCTATACACCCCCTCACCCGGTGAGCCTGCTCGTCGTATGCGCATACATCGTTCACTGCTTCACCTCCCGGAAGCTCCAGCCGTCGACAATCAAGGCAGCGGTGGCCGGCATTCAGTTTCATCTCAGATGTCTGGACCCGTCTGTGCAGAGCCTGTTGGGGAACCCGTCGGTTTGGCTACTATTCAACGGGCTGCGGAAAGAGCGACCGCAAGGCAATGACAGGCGACTTCCCATAACCCTTCCTATACTTCATCACTTGGTGTCAGCGTTGCGGGCGGGTTGTTTTAACGTTCCCACTGATGTCATGCTAGAAGCTGTGTGTCTCATGGCTTTTTATGGGTTCATGCGGTGCGACGAATTCACTTGTCAGTCAAGCACATTTCAAACTATGCACGATCTCACCCTTGGCGATTTAACCATGGATACGGGTATGTACACAGTGGTGTTGAAACACAGCAAGGGTGTGAAGGCCGGCGTGAGTACTCCTGTTGTCGTATCGCGGAATAACTGAGCTTTCTTCCGGTTTCAGGGGGAATGCGTCGCTGCTCTCTGCTCGGAGGTCGAGACGGTGTCTCGTTGGATGCGGCAGGGAGCCGATGCGAGCAGAACCACAATGCCAAATCAAATGTACAATCGTGTTTTGTATAGTGTGGAATAAAGTATTTGTAAAGTCATACTGAGTCCTCCTGCCTGAACCTCCTCAAGAGAAAGCTCTACAGCATGCTGTTCCAACTAAAGGCTATTTTAGTTTACCTGATTTCGTTTACCTGATTTCCTCTGGGAACTGTGCATTGGTGACCAGAAAGCTGGAGATGTGGTGGGTGTGAAGGAGACAAAGGAAGGCATTGATTTCGGGGTACATAATTGGCTCGCCAACCAGGGAGAGTGCGCAGTGTTTCACAGACAGGCCCTCTTCGTAGCGGTCTGGCCGCACCCCCGGCACACCTGGACAGAAGAGAGATGGTAAAAGTTCAAAAGGTCATCCTGAAGCAGGAGGAGAAAGCTAGGCGTTATACTATACATTACCTCTGGTCTGTATTTGTGTCGATCTGAAGGATGAAAAGGATTAAATAAGCAACATTGCTACCTTACCTCAGTGAGGCAGGAATCTAAGTTGACATTAAATATTTAACCGTAACATTTTAGAACACAGCCAGTTCATTTCTGTATGTCAACCGTAGCTGTGACTGTAGTTTGTCTTAAAGGTTGTCTTCCTTGACAGAACAAATAGTGCCAATAATCTTCATTAGCATGTTTTTGGCAGGTTGTTGTTTTTGTGATACAGTGCATCTTAACCAGAATGAATTACCTAAAATAATCGTCAAAAATAGAAATGTTTATTTTGGTAGGTCTTCCGTAAGTTAATAGGTTATAATAATAATGTTTGTAAACAACAGTTAAATATCTGAAAAAAGGTATACATTTGTGATGAAAGTTTCTGCGGGTGTAAAAAAAATAAAATAAAAAGCAGCAAATCTAAACCTATCCTGTATGTGACTTACTATTCTTCAAACAAAGCACAAAAAGGTGAAACTTTCAAACATTAACTATTGGTGTATAACAAAGCCAGGGTGTGATTGATTTCCTATGCCTTACATAAGACTAGGAGAACAACAAGACTCAACAATGAAATCATAACACACTTTCCATTGACGAGGCCAGGCGGCTAGCAGGAGCTCCGCTACATTTCGATGTAAAACTCAATTTAATGAAACAGCTTCATAGTGAAAGAGGCCAAACTAAAAAGCAATCTAAGCATTCCCATGGCACTCAATCAGGCCTTCGGAGAAATCACACTTTCATTGCATTCATAAAACACAACAGCTAGAACGGACAATACAAATGTGCCAATGTGGGCCCCTGAAACCTCATTACGATATCTCATTGATATTAAGAAAAAGAAAGAAATCCCATTCAACTCCCACACGTATAGGTAACAGTCCCACTGTGGGGAAATGGGGCCAAGCATCAAGTACGCAAAATTCTCTGGCCCATTGCAATGAGTCAAGTTTGGGAGTGCTGGTGTAGACTGAATTGGAACTGGGTCCTGCTTTAAAGGACACATGCACATGATTAAAGCCCTCTAATGTCCTCAAGAACTTCCCCAAATCAAACCCAAGGAACAACTGCTGGCCAAATAATCTCAGTGTGCTGCATCCAGCTTGACACGACGTGCACCAGTCCTCAATCGACATGAGGTTTAGATTCTCACTAATGGCATTAACTCATAATATCTAATTGGAGAAAAGTCAGACTTAACTACAAACCGTCCTTATTCCCTGGCGACTCAACAGCTTTACAAATAAGAAACAGACACTGTGGTTGGCTGCCGTCGAGTACAGCCCAGCGGCTAGGAGCAAATCCTGATCATTATGAAGGATTAATGATTCTGTCACTTCAGTGCCCAACTGGATAGACTCTCTGGCTCAGTTCCCTTTTGGTCCCAATGCAGGCTTTTAATCAGATGCGCTCCCCAAGATGCATAAACGTATTTGAAAGGCAGTGATTTTGTTAACTAGTCAGATACAGATGCTTATCAAAGGGTTGAGTATGGGAAAATAATTGGAGTGACCATCTTTTTAAACTAAGGAATTGGCACTTCAGGACAATCAGTCCTTCTTAACTAAGCTGACTCACTGCTGTTGCAGCTGAAGAAGAAGGGAGATAATAATAATAATAATGATTTCCTTCATTGCGTTTGATGGGGTTCAGCAATGTTTTTAGATGTCTTGGCTTGAATCATTAACGTGCACTGCTACTGTCATCTTGTATTGTCATCACATTTGTTTGATATAAAGATGGATGAACAATCTTATTTTGGCAAGATAAGTGCAGGAGCAGCAACGTGTAAAACTACTAAGCAACAAAAATATGAAATAATAATCTGTCTATGGAAACAACCTGTCAGACTGCTATCCATGCCAGCCTAAAATAAAAACTTTCATGACTAACTTCAAATGAAGACTGACGTAGAACCTGCACCATCAGGAAATTCAGCCTGTGCTTTTCAGAACCTCTAAATCCTGCAGTCAGGAAGAGGTCATCTTGTGGTGACAAGTGCGTCCCAATCCAGACAGAGGTGTGTGACAGCCGCAGGTCAGTCAGGCAGACAGGGTGATGATGACTAAGTGAGCCCAGAGACAGTGCAGCCGGAATGCTGAACCATATCACTGTAAGGTGAGGACTGAGGCAAACTGTCCTTCAAGACATCATCTTAAAATCTACATCTGGTATCTTTCATACGATGAGACAGAAAAATACACTTTGGCAGCACTTTACATTAAGGTTACCTTAACCATCATGTAACTCCATACAGTAGTTGTAGTAATACCTACAATAACATATGAATTGCTTTGTAATTAAATAGTATTATGTTTTTGCGGATAGGCTATTACATACGTGGAATATCTTATTACAAGGGCATAAATCAAATCAAATGTATTTGTATAGCCCTTTTTACACGCAAGCATTTCACAGAGGGCTTCACATATGCCCATAGAACTGCCCCTCAACCAACCTAAACCCTCAAGGAAGACAAGGAAAAACTCCCAAAAAACTCTCAACAGGAGAAAAAAATGGAAGAAACCTTGGGAGGAGCAATTCAGAGAGGGATCCCCTCCTCCAGAGACGGTTAATAAGTTTAATAGTATTGGGAGGGGATGTAAGGAGGTAAATGGATGTTACAAAGGGGCATATGAAGGTTGTGTTACCAAAACAAAACACATGATAACATCCACTTACCCTTGGAGAGCCCAACCTCCCCCATACCAAGTTTCACTTGTGTAATAACTTGTACCGCTAAACCATAATTAAGTGGAACTACAAAGCAATACAGCACTATGCAGTAGCACATATTGGTAACAGTCAAAGTTAACTCAATGATTATGTCATTCATTAATAATGTCCCAATTCCAAAAGACAAATGACCCAAGAGAGATGGGAGAATATGATAGAATGAGCTGGTAGAAAGTCTGTTAAGTACAGACACATCAGGATGCAGGGAATGAAGTTCAGGCAAGTGGATGCCACAGCCTTGAGGATGATTGATGACACCGTTGAATGGGATGTGTGTGTGTGTGTGTGTGAGCATGTATTAGCACACACGTGGTGTGCACACTGACCTTTGAACTGGCGTATCATATTCTGATGGTTTTCCATGGCTTCCAGCAAGATCTTCTCTGGAGGGTCCATTTTCCAGCGCCACTCCATTCCCACTGGGTTAGTGTGGTGTCTGCCAGGACACACAGAGACGATGAGAGGGGACAGCTCTGGTCACCCCGACCCCAGACACCGGCTCACGTCAGCAGGCCCAGGCTGGCATATCTATGCCCACAGTGGGGTGCCTTGGTAACAATCCAACTGGCGTCCACTTCTAATGCCCTGTCCTGAACCTTTCAGGTCACCTCACATCACCAAAAGGGCATGGTGGACAGCAGGATAGCTGTTTGCACTCATTCACAATAATTCTCTGTAAAATTATAACCCGTAGATATAAAGAAAGGGCATCCAGTGTTTCTTGATTCCAGACCTGACTCCACAACCTATGATCGAGCTCTTGATTAGCTGTACCAGGTGATCCTGCAGTAAGTGCAGGGTTATCATGAAAATGTGCCAACGCTTACAGAATTCAAATGCGGTTTCACACTCCCCAACATCTTTGGTGCCCCCTGGTGCTTGACCATGGACCAAATACATCTGTGCCCTAAAGAATGCCTAATACCTGTTGCCCCAGATTGGGCACCTCAAGTGAAACTGGCATATCTTCCCTGACAGACTCCTCATTCAGCAGTCACACACAGAGCAGAGACATTTCACCAGAGGTTTTAAAATTCACCCTCTCTGCAGTAGCATAACGTGAGGAGAAAGGTTCTCGCCCTCTCTCTCTCGCCCAATGTCACGATGCATCAGCTTCTACCTTTCCATCTCCCATTAGCCCGGCCATTAATCAGACCCTCGTTAGTCACTAACTCATTAAGCTGACGGGTCGGCGATGACGTCAGTCCATGACAGGGATCGCTGATTGTTCTCGGATTGAGTTAACAACGTGTCGCGGTTGAGAGGAGAATACGCCTGAGTAAACGAGGGTAAATGAGAGATCGCCGACACTCGACCTTCACAGGGCTATAAGCAGTGCTTACAACATGCCTTTGCGTTCTGATAAGCGGAAGGGGAGACAAAATCAGAGAGTAAACATCCGTACAAGGCAGAAGTGGTTCCAAAAGGCACATGATTGAAATCCCTCCAAATAATGGATGAACGTACCTCCAGCAGAAGACACACTTGTTAGCACAGGCCAGGCTAGGGGTCGTCTCCATACACCTGTGAGACTCAATGCCATAGAAAGTGTGTTTGTAGCAGCCACCTCTTCCCCTCAGCATGGACTAGATGGGGGGGGGGGGGGGGGGGGGGGAGTTAGTCACCCACGTGCCTCACAAAAGATGTACTGTGGCATGAGGATAGTGTAGGATATGAAGTTTGACATTAAAGATTCTGGATTCTAAATTACCTTGGTCCAACGACACAGCTTTACCCCTGAGTGAGTTCCAATCAGTTTGTATCCTGTATGGAAAAGAAGAATCAAGTTTATTAGTGTGATACACTAACCCCAATTACCAACTATTCCAGATGACCTGCTGAAAAACTGGAGAACAAGTTCACTTTCTTCGCATTGCAACTACCTTTTATGTAACTTATTACAAGTGTACCGCAGTATGCGGTCAGTGGTCCACTGTAATAAGTGGTCACTGAAATATCTTGGCGGTATGAATAAAATAAGATTCCAATGAAGCTCAATCATTCAAATGAGGTATGCAACTTCAAAAAAAGTGTCAGATGTGATGATGTGTGTGTGATCAAGGAATTATGGCTCCCTCCCCCCTCCCCTACCTCTGAAGTCAGCCCATCAAACAGAATACTTTTATTTGCCTCCTTTATAGAATCCAGATACATTCCAGTGCCTGGGCTCTTCAGATCCCCTCTGGAGGCTCAAGGAGGGCCCTCCATGGCATTTCAAGAGTGCAACATTTAAATTGAGTTTCTATTTTGGTCCCTGGTGAAGAGGTAAGAAGCAATTTGTGGAGGATTGGAAAATGTTAGACATTCTGGGTGCATAGAGTTTAGAATGGACACATTCAAGTTGAACCTTTCATCTGTTGGTCATTGTGAGCGTCAGTTTCTGTTGGCGGCAACAGAAACTGGGGGGCTGATGTCAGTATATTGAATGACTCCAATGGACACCAATTCTATCTGTAAGCATCAAAGCTGCATTTACCACTGACCTCAATGCGCAGGGGGATGACTATTGTTTGAGGAAGCTTTATTCAATGCAAACGCATTGACACAAACAAAAGAGAGAGAGAGAGAGAGACAGAGAGAAAGAGACAGAGAGATGCAGTGTGTGTGAAGGGTGGGGTTCCAGGTTATTTGACAAGCCATGCAAGTCTCTGGGCAAACTCATGTTGACCCTCTACCTACACTACTACTATCAAACCTCCAGACACTATCTAAGCTTTAGACATACAGGCTACAGCTACAGTTCACACTGATACTCTTACAGGGTTCTGAAGGGCATCAGGCAATACTGTCTACTGCCACTGTCTATAAAATGACGGTCTCAACACTTGTCATATTGTATTAGCGTATGCACTGTCAAATGATCTGTTAGCTAATAGAACCAGCAACACCAAAAACATTGCACACATTGTCTGCAGTCGAGTGTGTGCGCTTGGTAGGAATATTCTCTTACTACTGGCTTGAGCCTCCGAGTTCATAACGCAGAATCAGATAGACCATCATCAAACCAGGTCTCATTGTACCCGAGTTGTATAAAGTTACGTTTAGGGTCTCTTCAGGTCTGTCGATACAGAATTCAAAAGAGTCTCCCTGAATATACAGCAGAAAACACCACAGTTCCTAAAAGGAAACAAGGGCCAGGTTTGAGAAAGTGTGTCCAAACACATACCAAGTTATTTCATCTCAAATCGAACCTTGGCAAGCCTACAGGGACTTTGTGCAGTCGACAATAAACAGTGGACTAGGGTCGATAGTTGGTCCTTGGGGAAGGCTATTACACGGTTACAGGGCATTTTTATATGTTATATAATCTCACAGTGGAGGGTTGTTGCCGACCACAAGTGAGCTGAGCGATAGTTCTCACGGGAGGGCTAAATCAAGGCTATGTGTTCATAATACTCTGTGCTTGAGCCTGGGCAATCTCTAAGGCATTGCTATGCTGACAAAGCACTACCTTGGGGAATTTGCAGTATTGTATTTTAATCTGTAATATATTGTATATACAGCAAGTATAATGCATACATATATATTATATGTCACACACCCTAGTGGCTTTGGAGTAGTACTGCAGAAATCAATGTAAACACTTTATGGAACCAAGGCAAATGCCTGGTAACACTCTTTACAGTAGCCGATAGTTCTGCAGGGTTCATAATTTCCTAGTGTCTTTCTCCTCATCAGCAAAAAACACAAGATGTGTATGTGTGGGGACAAATATTGTCATATCAGTGAATACACAGAACAGGGACTGGTCCCTCATGGAGGGGTAGGCAGAGGGGGGTAATTAGATGGAGTCGAGTCATTAAGAGCCATTAGGACACACAGACTCCCCAGCACCACTCTCTTCTGCACGCTGAGGATGGGATGATTTCAGATGTTTGCGACAGAAGGGAGAGAGAAAGACTGCAGTGCGGGTTGCGACTTCATTTAAAAAGCTGCCTGGGTAAACAAGTCTGTAGCTGGCAGGAAACAGAGAATGATTGCCTAAATAAATATAATCGAATGTAAGGTGCAGACTTTCTGGTGTTTCACTGGTACAGAATGGCACAGTAATTAGCTTCAAAGACCAGCAAGCTGAAAGGTTGGACAGCTTATCAAAAAAAGCTTCAGAGAATTGCGCTCAATAGAAAGTAGAAAAAACTGACCTGCCAATCATTTTGAAAATTATACATTTCAGCAAAACAAAAAGTCTAATTGGCTTTCCTCCTCCTCTTTCTCCACCAAATGTACAAGCGTGTGGTGGTTTTACTCTTGAAAAATATGTGACATGACTTAACCCTCGTGCTGCCTTCGGGTCACATGACCCAAAGGTTCATAACGAACCATCATTGTGTTTACCCAATTTTACCCAATACAAAAACAAATAAAAATACTTTTCTTTTAACCTTCGCAATGTGGGGGGTCTGAGACAGCCCGACGGTTAAAAGAAAATGCTTCACTTTGTTTTTGTATGCGGTAAAGTTGTCGCAATACGACGGTGGGTCACAATGACTGATGGGTCAGAACGACCCGAGGAGAACACAAGGGTTAATGACATGATTCTTTTTGATACCTTCATAGGACAGTAAGCTTAAGAAGGTGTTTTTAAGCTTTTGGAACCGCCAATGTTGTAAGAGTAGTTTTCATAGAAGAAGAAAATATGCTTTAATATATTGCATAGGTTTTTCAGAGACACCTAACAGAATTTATATCATCATTGATACAGTATGTTGGTATTTGCGGAACATATTGCACACCTTGATGTGAAGTGTGAAGTGAAAATGCCAGCTTGGTTCTTGCCAGGCCAACCTTGGTCGCTTCTCTCGTCATGAAGGTGTGGACTCGCATCCTTACCTTGCTTGGTCAGCGCTTCCCTCAGGGCTGGGGTGATCATCTCTCTCCTTTCCTCTTCCTCTCCCTTTCTCACTTGTTTCAGCTTCACCATCCAGGGTTCCCCATCACCTTCCTCTTTGCTCTGGGGCAGACAAAAATGGGTCAGTTTCCTTGTTTTAACAGGAAACACATGCCAAAAGAAAATACACAAATTCCCATTCATCCAAGTACAGCAATGCTCAGAAATTGTACATAATATTCTTGGCAAAAATAAGAAGGCCTGAAAGTTGAAAGCCCATACCATGCATTCTCAATGGGATATTTATACTGAATGTGTCAAGTTATTCTGAGGCTTGGGATATCTTTTTGAGTCAAAAAGACAAGCAGTACCAATTTCACATCCTGTTCTCTCACCCATGAAAATGGTTTGATGCAGTCCAAACAAAATGTTCAACACAGAAACAGACCATTAAACAGAACACTTCCCATCATCATAACCATGCATATTGTTTTGTAAAAATAAAAAAAAGCCTACACAAACCCGCTTTTAAATTAGATATATTTATAGAGGAAGCGACATCTGATGCAATGTCAGTGTGACCATATGGACTTCTCTGAATAGGCACCGATCTGAGGAGATCTGGAGCTTGGTCTTGGCAAGCGGGTGGCAGAGCCCTTGACTCTGGCCAAGCTGACTGCTCTACGCCCGGGAGGGTTTGCGATGACTCACTGAGCAGCAGGGATAGGGTGGCTGTACATTTCCCTCCAGAACAATGCTGAGAATAGGGAACCTGCAGCGGGAGAGCACTTGACCAAAATGTCATGAATCATCATGTAACACAGTGAAAGTATTGGGAATGTCGATAGTGGCCTGATTCATGCACTGTATACTGAACTCCAGCAGGGCCACTACCAAAGCCTGCAGCAATGGAAATGTAACAGAAATAATTCTTTTGTCAGGAAAAAAGGGGGAATAAGTTAAGTAGTAAAAGTCTATTAAAATAAGAGGTAGAAATGGCTATATAATGTGTCTAAACTGACGTTTGATTTTGAGCTAAGCCATTTGTTCCACAGTAAGCCACGAAAATATCTTTATGGAATTAGGTTGGGACCATACCTCCACATTGGAACCCTCACAGGCTCATGCATGCTTCATCCGTCAGTCATTCTAATCACATCAGAGGCGTTTACTATGGAGATCCATAGCTCCAAGGCATCTGCTATTTACAGTCATAACCAAAGATTGATGAACTCCTGCCAGAAGGTTTACCAGATTTATAATTAGGTACTGTGTTAGCAATTTGAGCGATGGCCTTGTTCAGCGATAGCGTCATACATCCCAATTACTGTGTTAAGGCACACAGCTTGGACTTCTCCACAGGGATCTCCAGAATATGCCATCCAAGTGTAGCAGGGCTCTTCAGGTGCTAGTTATGAGTGGGCTGACACCCTGTACGCATTCATGTGTGTTTGTTTGTGCACATGTACATATTTGACTCTGTTCTCTGAGTGGTGGCATGTCACACCAGAGATCTGCAAGTCCAACTCCACGACTAACTACTATCTTTGTTCAGCTGATTCCAAATGTGAGCTTTGAAAAAGGCTGTAGACAAATATGACACAAATTACTACCAACAACTGTATGCAAGCTCAGACTATTTACTCTTTCCACAGTAATTTATCATCAGCTTTTCCATTTATTTATTTTATACTACTGCTTATTGCAGAAGATCAGTGGAACAGCATCATAATGATTCCAGGCTATGTTATGATTTTTTAGGAGAGCAACTGAATTTAATTCAAAATGTTACACACAGTTACACCAGTGACCTACATGGACAGAGAAAACTCCTTCATCTGTTCAGCACCTCTTTACAAACCTGGAACTGAATTGCACTGTTTCTCCTCTGAATAAAGTCAATGACCCAGACATCACACCCATACACAATAGTACATATCCACATTGTTTGTTTGTTTGTTTGTTTGTGTGTGTGTGTGTGTGTGTGTGTGTGTGTGTGTGTGTGTGTGTGTGTGTGTGTGTGGGGGGGGGGTTCTGTACAAAAACACGTGTGCTCTAAGTGTGACCTCAGGTGATCTTTTGAGACTTGTAGACAGTCTATGGTCACTTATCAACCAGACACTGTAGTGTTTGAACGCCCACAAGAATAGGGCTGAGCACGCGCTGAGACTATGAACAGCACTGTCTGGCTTCTGCACCTGGGCTTTCAATAGGATGGTGGAGTACTCCAACCAAATACCCAGGAATCCCACCGCTCTAATGCATTTTGTTGTAGGATGGGTGACAGCGTGAATAAGTAAGCCACAGCACTGTGTCAGGCTCAGACAGAATCCTCCTGCCTCCCCTGCATACAGAAATAGGATTACCAATCCGGGGTGACATTAAGTCTGAAAACCCTTATTTTTCTCCAGCATTTTGGCTGTACTTTACTCTAAGATGGCACTCTTCTGTTCTTCATCTGAGTATGTGTACAGATACTATATGGCAAGTAATTATGTTATTACATTTGTGTATTCAGAGAGGGTAAAGCATATACTCAGCACCCACAAGAAGAGCTTGCAGATTCCAAGTCATGAATAAACCTGTAAGGAGTGACAGAACAGGGTCATCTCTCAGTAGAGGGCTGCGCTCTGTATCCCAAGCGTGAGACAGGCCTGACACAGGCGGTCAGCGGGAGGGAGGGACCGAGAAAGTTTGGGTACTGAAACAAACAGGCTGCGACATTCCACCAAGGCCTGGCAGGTCTGGGTAAGGCTGACACACATCCATGATGACGGGCAGACACAACAAAGCTGTACATCTCCAGCTGTGACTACCACTGACCCCCTTACGTTTAAACTGTTCTACTTCACTAGACACATAAAAGGCTCCATAGCAACACCTTACCGTAGTAGATGGATTATCTACACTAGAGTTACTACAGTATTTCCAATGGACAGGTTATCTACAAAAGAGCTATGATACATGTACCAGAAAAACAGCTGAGCATTGAGGCTGACGATCCATTCTGTACTCACTATCTGGCACAGGTCCCAGCAAAAGCCGACAACAGCACTTCTAAAGCAAATCTGTCAGTAGCAGAAAGCCTCAAAGGACTTTGTGTTTCAAATGATGAACATGCGTGAGAGGCTGTTTTCTGAAGTGATCCATCATGTGAATCAATGCAGGGCTCTAATGGAAATGATGCAAGTAACAAGCAGAATCAATGTACATTAGAATTAACTGCCAGGGTCAATACATCAACAGTATTTGACACCCAAGGACTACAATTGTCAACAATCTCTGAGTTTATGTTTTGGGTGAACTACCTCAGTTTCTGGAGGGTATCAACTACAATGTGGCATTTTGGAATAAAGACACACAGCAAGTAACCCAGTTAACGGTAGTTCAAGGTTGGCTACACAATAATAATTGTGCCAATCATTAACTTCTGCATTCAGAGCTTGTTTTGTAGCCATACAGTAGATCAATTAATTTCTTATAGCACACAATACCAACAAACAATTGCATTTTAGGATAAACTGTTTTTTTGAGCAATACATTAAAAAATGACAAGCCCACGGTCTTGTCAGTTGTCTGCTTGACACATTTAGCTACCTGAAAAACACTGCTTCTGACAACACCAAGTAGTAGAACTGGCAAATGCGTAAACAACCCTGACATTAAAACCCTGTGTTCCCCTCTCAGTTTCTACTTCTCATTAAACTTTGGATGATTGAGTGAATTAAAAAGTTGCAGAGGAATAACTGATGGCTTGGATGGAGCACAGAGATAAGATACTAAATATAGAACAAAACTGAAATCTGAATGTTCACTGGCACTGAAGGCTGTAGCTAGCAAATCTTTCTTTACATTTTTTGAAAAGGTAAACATACTATATTAATTTACATGTAAACTATCATCATGATCTGAGCACACACGTATACACACAAACACACACCATTCCCTGACGATCTAGAACTTTCACACCTGTGACAAGCAAACTCACTAATTCGCCTCAGGAAAACACGACAGCTGAAATTGAGGGAAAATAACTTCTTGCTCCAAAAGTCATTTTTGAAGTTGTAAGGTGACATGGAGAGAGAGACATCATGGTCAAGAACATGGGTCAAAACTAGTCTTGAGTGATGGCTGTCCCTGCAGACTTGACAATTGCATTTCGGTCCTGTCTGTCAGTGTCAAACAGCAAGGATGGTGCCCAGGAGATATCCCTGTAGGTTTGGATAAACGGAAGGGCAAAGTGATGGGCATCGTTGAGTTTTGGGGCTTTTTAGTTTATTCATAGAGCATTTCTGTCCATTAGGGGTACTATGTAGTAAATCAATCAGCCATCAAAACTGTTAGTCCAGCAGTACACATGCCATGCAAGTCAGGAAAGTGACTGTCAGATGCAAACAGTCCAAACACTTTCCTGTTTGTCTGACAAATGCTGTATGGCACACAATGAATTTCCAAAATGACTAATAAACATGTCTATCTACACCTACATGCCTAAAGCAGCATGCAATTAAAACACATCCCCTAATCTTAAACCAAAAATGTTGTTCCATCTAGGCCCGTCTTTCAGAGGTGGTATGAGTCTGTTGATAAAGAAACTCGTATGCACTCATTTGCAAGGGGTGACTTGTGTGTTTGAATGGAGATATTTTGTGGATATTTAGATCTTTACCATTCCAAAATAAAAAGAACATGTCAATAAGATAAACAGGAAGAGCAAAGACACACTTGCATCTCTTACACCTTCTTTTTTCCCCTTCTTTCTCCAGCAGTCACTACATGAGAATCATTATGGTTGCCTCTGCTCTCTTTTGAGTCACTCGTTCCCACAAGTCTGCAGAGTGGGCGTCCTCGTTCACAGCTCACTCTTACGCAAGTTCCCGCTTCGCCCGTTGGTCCTGGTGTCTATCAAACCATCTGGTGCTCCTGTTTTTCCTTCAATGAAATCACGTTCTCTTTTTCCCTCTACTTGACACAGTCATGTATTATACTCCCGACTATGACCACGCTGGTGTTCCCTTTGAGGCCTTAACACACATTGTGAAGAATCCAGATAAGGTGCAACTCTGTTAATGAAGCTTATTTTCACTCCTCTCCTTTTACCCCTGTTGCTACATTTCCAAAACACTTGATTGCAAATCGGAGGATTAGGTGACCTTTGACTGCATTGCGCAAAAGTGTATATTCTATGTTTGAACATGATAACAGACTGAATGAGGTTTGAATGACAGAAAGGAATTGTAGAATACTCTCGTCAGCACTGAAGCAAAGAGAGTATGTAAAATGCCACATGGTGCTATGTCTCTCCAACTGTACATTAGCCAGCGTGTGGTTGCTGTCTGACCTTGACTTTCTTGAAGCTGTTCATGATGTCCCCTAAGTCCTCCACATCTATAACCGTGCCTGGTCTCTTCTCCTGTCCAGCTGATTCATCACTACTGGAGTCCAGTAACTTCTCCTGCAGAGAGAGAGAGATAAAGATGAAGGAGGAGGGGTAAAAAAGACAGATCAGGGAAAAGGTGAACAGAGTCAAAGGAGGCAGAACAGCTCATCATGGATGGATGGAGGGGGGGGGTGAAACACAGAGGGGGGGTTTGGAGGAGTATATGTGTGTTGGTGGGGGGGGGGGTGGTGGATAGAGAGAGAGTTGATAAGAGGCTCCTCTCGCTTCACAAGGATTTTGTGAAGAGCATAAATCCATAACTAACTAAAATCACTTCCGTAGTTAAACACAGGGGCCCATAAGGGACACATTTATTACACATCATTAATCCATCTTTTGTTGGGGCGCATGATTAAATAAAAGAAAAGCATATGCATATTTATGCCTTTCAAGCATTAATCACAGTACGTGTCTGATTAAAAAAGATTTTCCCCCACATGGTCTCCAGGAAGATTAAAGACTGGCTAAATGGATGTGCTCTTGATAAATCAGAATGATTAACCTCCACGGTAGTGACCTACTCTCTTCTTCAGTTGAATGTCACTCCTGCTGAGTATAGTGCCTTAGTCAAAGACAGGAAAGAGAGTTTCAGAGGCACGTTACCATGACAATGTGTGCAAGGAGGGGGTGTGAGTGTGTTTGTGTATTGTAGTGGTGAGGAAGATGGTGTTTGTGTTTGTGTGTGTGTGTGTGTGTTGCAATGATATCTTTAGGTGCCAAACATCTGTCAATACAAAAATGAACATTTGGTAACTCTGCAATGCTGTATTGCTTATTAAATCCTACCATAACATGTCCATGACACCCACTATAACAATAACAAGAGGAAATTACAAGTAATTAATTAAACCCTGTAAACCAGTCAAATATTTCTGGATTAGTTGAAGAAGCAGTTGACAGGAGGGCAACTGCCCACAGAAAACGATGTGATTTCAAGAACTTTGTGCTCCTTTTAGCAGTTGTAGCACTATGACATAATCAAACACACACAACGGCACTACTAGTGCACTTGCTAATAAGGTCGACGGATTACAGACCCTTGCTGAGGCCAGTCTCATAGACAGACGGGCATTCTGGTTATGTTGCAGACTGCTGTCTCCCTGAGGTATTTAATGTTGCACTTTAGAAAAATTTTAGAGAAAAAGAGCATGAGTCACAACTTCATAATACCTCCAAGGTGGGCGCTCCTGGAGGAGCCTGCTCCTCCTTTGGCGGCTGCTGGTTCTTCTTCTTCCTTTTGGTCTTACAGGTACAGTTCCCCAAGCAGCTCTTCTTCTCTCCCTTGGACAGGGCCTGGAGCCGCCCCAAGAACTTTGCTTTCCACACCAGGAAGTCAGCCTTGATGCTGCCGTGGCGACTATTCACTACGTTGCAGTCCCCCTCTCCTCTGGCGAGGACACGGACGCTGCTCAGCATCCACAGCCACTTGTCCACATTTTTACAGACCTGAGGAAGGGAGAGGGGCAAAAATATTTGCACCCTACTGTTATGAGGAGCTGAGACAAGAAGACAAAGACTTGATGGTAAATTGTTTGACTGAGTATTGATTGATTGATTGATTGATTGATTGATTGAGAAAGTGATCAACTCGGAGTATGAACTGAGAACATGCCATTAACAATAAACACATCAGGGGCCATATTCACAAAACATTTGATCTTACCACTAAGAGCAGTAAAGTTTATAAGAGTTTCTCCTAAATCAACAAGTTGAGAGTTACCTTTAGCCGCAAGATGTTTAGTGAATACGGCTCTAGAAGGCATTACAGGAACTCCATTGGTTGAAACATTGGCACACAAAGCAGAGTCACACAACTATCAATGATGCTACTTCATCTCGTATAACAGTCTCCTACCGTGTTGTAATGGCTGACATAAACAGAGTTTCCAAGCCCAAACACTGAATATCTCAGGCCCTTCAGATATGTTTTCCCATATCTGAAGTCAGTGGATGCCTCCTCCAGCCACTTATAGAACCACTTTGCATTCTCTGTAGGCTGTCCATCAGTGTAGGTGGCCAATAGGAACACGCAGACAAACTTGTTGGTGCACTGAAAGGAGATAACACTTAAATCGTTCAATGCAGCAAACCGTTGTAAAAGACAAATTAAATGGAATATGTCGTTTATAAAGAAAAGGTTGAGAGGGGTTAAATTATTCAGAGTCAGGAAAGGAATATATGCATATACTTCGTCATGCCGAGTAAAAGTAAGATTTGATCAGTGAAAAAGTAACACCATATAGACCTGTGTACCATGATGCAATGAGATCCACTCTCATGCTGAGCCAACATTAAAAGAACAGAGCCCCAGAGGTCAGGCAGGGGTCTCTCTCTCTCTCTGCTGCTTGCCCACAGCTCCTTAGTTTTCTAAGGAGAAAGGCTCTTTGACATACATGCTAGTCAAGGCAGAGGGGCTAAAGACTGATGGTTTATCAGTGGGCCTGAATGACTTGGCATCTGTAACTGAATCTAAAGCCTGATACTGGACGGCTACGCTCATTTCTCTTCAGGTGGATTTTCCTCTCAGGAATTACGACACGGTTCCCTTTGAATAAATTGCAATTTCCTCTTTCTCATCACACCTCTTCTACTCATTTTTCAGATACTGCCAAGTGCCCACAAAAAAAGGAATACGGATGAAAATAATCAATCTTTCCCCGGTGGGACAATATTCTATAACCTATTTCTCCCCCTGTGCCAGCCATTTGATGGATTGAAGAACTAGCCAATTTAGGGGGAAGCTTCATGATAGGCATTAAATTCAGACAATCATTTTTTGTGGTTGGTTCTTGATACAGAATATTGAATATCACCTAAGTAGGTAGGTAGAATATCGTGTGAAATGGGTTGGTCAATGGTCTGAAGGAAATTTTACATAAAAAAGTGTAACCAAACTTACCTCATCAGCAAGTCTATCATCTGGATCGTAATCTTTCAGGTTGATCACCTCAGCTGGCAAGCCCAATGCTTTCACCTCATCTGCCAGTTCCTTAGCAAACCCCTTTGAGAAAGCACATTGATTTTTGTTCTGTTTAGACATCTGCCAACAGATAATTTTCTCCACAATAATTACACATCTCAAAGAGTTTATTGATGAACGTTTTTTCTTTTACTGATTTGTGCTTAAGGGTGTTTGAAGTTCAGGGCACTATTATATACAATCAATACTACAGTAGAGAATTGACATATTTTGGTTAGGTGTTGATAGTATCACTCATACACTTGATACAAACTGCCATATTAGGTTAATGTGTTTATTTAATTTTTACTTTGTCTATTGAAATACATGTGGTATTGCTATGCTCTTTGCTATGCTGCCAGGCACAGGGCTCTCAAGTTTTGAAGACAGGCAAGAGTGACATTTCCCCTCCCCCAGCCCCCCCTCAAAAGTAATTAATTAATTGCTTTTTACCTGACATCTTTGAAAGGCAGCAATGATTAATGCATCCATGGCCAGGATATAATGATAAAGTATGACATGATTTTAAAAGTGTAAAAACATTGACTATGCAAAACACTTAAATGTATTTATTGCTAATAAAATTATTAAACCTATTTTGAAAAATATGTTTATAATGTGACAATATGTCAGTCATCGTGTGATAATGAAAATATGACTAGGCCTAGACTCAGGGGCAATTCTAGGATCAGACCTTTAGGGGTGCTCAGCCCCCAATGACAACGTGACATGAATACAGTGCCTTGCAAAAGTGCAAAAACCCCTTGCTAATAACAGGCATGCAAACAGGTCAAGGGTGAAAAAGGTGAGAAGGATACGGCGAACCCCCGACCCTCTAGGGGAGTCCGGGGGCATGCTCCCCTGGAAGAAAATTTATTAAATTTTAAAGTTAAACGCATGAATCTGGTGCACTTCGAGAGCAAAATTAAGAGGCTCGATCTATGTAGAATCTGTGCTCTTGTAAACAATGTCATGTTCTTTTAACCATAAAGACATTTTTTGTATAGCATTGGTTCCATAGCCAGTTATAAAGTTGGGAAGCACGGGTAAAATGCTGTGTTGGCCACGGCCACGAACGTAGGTTATTTTGGTTTCAAAAAGGTGAGGAGTTTGCATGCCTATAAATCCCTAATTTCACTGGATAACAATTCATACATTTATGTATTATTATGCAAAATATTGAATGAATTAAAAAACTAAAGATGTCCCTTTCTTCATGAACTTTTTAATTATTATTATTTTTAGGGGTGCTGAGATTAAATTTAGGGCTGCTTGAGCAATAGTGCTATTTTCTGATAAGCTATTGTGTAGACCTTTTCTTTTTTTTGATTGGGTGATAAGTGGCAGGCTCGACTAAGAACTCCAGGGGAGACGCGCTTGATTCCTGCCGGTTCCATAGTGAGAGAGGCGCGGCCAGAGAAATTTCGATTGGGCGCTGCGGCATATTAAATATAAATAGTTTTTCCCTGTGAGAAATACAATGTGTGGCGGGAGTGCGTGACAAAAGACCGAAATGAGTGAGTGTCACGCATAATGAGTGACACTTGAGCCCTACAGGCACATGACCACACCTGGGGACTTCTGGCCTGTGACAACAAATTAAATGCATTTCTCACAAGCAGTGAGTAAAACCCTTTTTCAAACAATGCATTAGAGCTGTCTGATACTACTTGTTAACTTATAACCACGTCAGTGATTGAACATACCTTGGCTGTTCCGGTCTGTGATCCAAAAAAGATCTTCACCCCAGAGATATGAATGACAGTCCCCTTCTCCACGTTGTTGCTGTTCTTTTTCACTGCTTTGGATAGCCAAGGCCGCACTTGGTCTGAAATACTTCTCTGATGAGATAAAGAGATGCAAGACTCTCAACTCCTAATGCTGCCACAGCTGAATATATGGAGCAGAATCCCAATTGATTACAAAACAAGAGAAAGGGAAGCTATGTTTCCAGTTTTAATTCAGTAGGTTGTCTGCTTGTCATGCTAGTATCTAGACAAATTGAATGTTTTTATTTAGCAACCAACTTCACAGACAGACCTATATGCAGAAACGGATAGTGAAATTAGATGGCACAGTGCACAGCAAAGGCAGACATGACAGGGGACATGTCTAACCTGTTTCAAGGCCATCTTCAGAGAAAACCATATTCCAAAGATGATGGCAGCCGCAGAGTACAAATACAACCTGTTCTGCCATACTGAAATAAAGTAGCCCACACTGGTACTGCGTGCTTTGCTGGAAGCTGAAATACAGGAAGTTTAGAATTTTAGCTGCATGAGTAGCTACTGTCAACAGACTTATATGCGCAATGTTCGTATGCGTAATTCCGCTCTCAAACTTCCAAGCTCAAGAGGGCCTTTCAATTACACAAAAAAAGTCTAGATACGGCAAGGTAGCCTACTGGATAGCAAGTGAGCTAGCTAGCTATCTAGTGCTGTAGATAAGAGCAGCAGTATCCTCTCTCACCTTTGAGATAACAAGTTGTTTCTGCTTACTTACCATCATTATCAGTTCCAAAAACATGGGTGACAAGACTCAAAACTATTACTGTCAAAGTCAGCAACATTGTCGACTGAATGTCTATCTTTTGAGGTAAATAAGGCACACAATACTACTAGCAAACGTTTTATATCAAAGATCTTCAGCCAGACGATGCCATACTTATATCATTCATTGTGAGAAATGCATTTTGGGATTTGCAGTTTGTACCGCACTTGTTATTTAATGTTTTGTAGCTTGTGATAAGAAGACCCCATAAATTGAGTGTAATACACAATTCACCTATCTAACCACACTTTATAGCTCTATAGCTAAACAAATGAAAACAACTCTATTTTTGTAACTAAGTGTGGTGGTTGTTATGGCTCCGTAATTGTTTGAATATTTAAAAAAAAAACATTTTTTAAAGTGCTGAAGCCGTAAACTCGGAATATTATTATCCTGTTCGTTGTTTCAGTCCGGAACTTGAATGAGAACTCATAGCAGACGAGAGCAGCAACAGTAACGCACGCTTTTTTATTTCAAGACAGAGAATTCTGTCGTTACAAGGGAAAATATGTCCATATTTACGCCAACAAACCAAATTCGACTTACTAACGTGGCGGTGGTGAGGATGAAAAAAGGGGGGAAGCGATTTGAAATTGCCTGCTATAAGAATAAAGTGATGAGTTGGAGATCAGGAGCGTAAGTGATGTTATTTGGCCAGTCAGCTAGCTAGCTACTGTAGAGGTAGCTAGCCTAGGATTTTGATGTTCAGTGTTACAGTAGCTAGAGCTTGTGCTTTCGCGGCAAGATTATTACTAGTAACTACAGTAGCCTACTGTAGCCACATTTTGTTTTCCAGCCTAAGAACAAAAACTTTTCTAACGTTTGCTAGACATACTTTGTAAGGAAAAAAATGTATTAATAGCTACGCACCTTGATTGTACTAATCCATGTTCAGCCATGGAAACATGAATGTACTGTTCATTTACAGTCTATGGTGCAGTTGTTATACATGTATTGATATGTCATATTTTGACCACGTTCCAATAGAGAGAAGGACCTGGATGAGGTATTGCAGACCAATTCTGTTTTCATCAACGTTTCCAAAGGTCAGGTTGCTAAGAAAGATGACTTGTCGAACGCCTTTGGAACAGAAGACTTGAACGAAATTTGTAAACAAGTAAGTGCAATGGATTGTACAACTGGAGTAACCACTCCTTTAATATCACTTTCACAACAATCACAGGTTATTATTGTGGAAATGCAGTGAGCTGCAACTAGCAGTAGTATTTGTTGTTTCTCATCTTGCAGATTTTAGCTAAAGGGGAACTCCAGGTGTCAGATAAGGAGCGTCAAAGCCAGTTGGAGACTAGTTTTAGAGACATAGCGACCATCGTGGCCGAGAAATGTGTGAACCCAGAGACCAAACGTCCATACACAGTGAACCTCATAGAACGGGCCATGAAGGACATTCACTATTCTGTCAAAGCCAACAAGAGCACTAAGCAACAGGTAGGATCGTTACCTGCGGTAACATCTTCTAGTCTTACTCTTAGAATGCTCTTTCACTTGACATCATAGACACATAGCACAATTGAAAACAGTTGTGTGTGCAAGTAGCAATCTGTCTTTTATTTTCCTTACAATTCTGTTAAGTTTGCTTTAGGAAGGTATCATCCTGCTAACAATAGCATTCCTTTGTCCAGGCTCTGGAAGTGATCAGACAGTTGAAGGAGTCCATTCAAATTCAGAGGGCCCACATGAGACTGCGTTTGCTTCTGCCAGTTAAGGAGGGCAAGAGGCTAAAGGAGAAACTGAAGCCCCTCCTTAAGGTGGTGGAGAGCGAGGACTTTGACGAGCAGCTGGAGATGGTGAGAGATGGGCCATGCTGGAGCAGCATTAACTGTGACATTGTTTAGAGGGGTCAACAATCAGAACCATAGCTTAAAAACATTATGTTAAAGTTATATTCAAGTGATTCAAGTCTCCCAGAAGCAGCATGCAACATTGGAATGTATTATAAGGAATAATGCAACTATTCTCCTTGTCACTCTCATAAACTTGCATCTCTTCATTTGTCGTCCTTCCTCAGGTGTGTCTTGTAGACCCTGGCTGCTTCAGGGAGATCGATGAGATGATTCGCTGTGAGACCAAAGGCAGGGGGTCCCTGGAGGTGCTCAGCCTGAAAGATGTGGAGGAGGGAGAGGAGAGGCTGGAGTAGGCGGCCTGTAACATAACCTTACCAGGACTGTGTATCCATACTAAAGTACAGTCCTCTTCCACCGAAAACTGCTAAGTCATTAAGAGACTGGTATTTTGGATCCATTTGAAACCACTGGTGCCCTTCTTGTGTTCGGCCCCTGTATATTTGAAGATTATTTAAATAGATATATCTGAAATAAATATTTTTCTTCTTTCCCTGGATCATTTCCATAGCATCTGGGTGTTTTGCTGCCTAGACAAGGCATTTGAATGCATCAGAAAGACTTCTGATATGTACTTATTAACACAGCTTGAGACATGAAGAGTATTGGCCGGTTTTGCCCATTGTGTTGACCATCACTCAAGAACTTTTTCCTAAATGCACTGATTGTTGACTACTAGTTTATAATATAGCTTTGACCCTTTCATTTGACCTGGTGTGCCATTTAAGTCATATTTTGCCAAAGTTCCATATTTTCAAACAATAAACGTGCTCCTTAATAAATTAAAAATAGACACCAATGTATTGTAGAATTCTTATTTATTATTTTAGTGATCAAAATATAAATTAAAATTATGTCAATGTCACTATTTCTGAATGCCAAACAATGTGATAGAAAGGATATAAGGTATCTCACAGTACATTACTAAGACATCCTTCCAACTATTTGACGATTTAACTGCAATTAGGTAGATACCACCTCTTAAATGATGTGATTCATTTGAATGCTATTAGACAACAAATAATGCATACAGTATATATTTGCTTAGAACAAACCCAAATATAGGGCAGTTTTTGTTTTGTGTAGTCTTACACCTGCAGATCTTTCCAATTGCCCAAATTATTCATTGACATGGTACAATGTTAAAAGTTCACATGTTCTTTATAAAAACACACCATGCTTAACTAAACAAGAGGTGCTACAGGCTTCCTATTGGATAGCCATGTGTTCATGGCTTGACTCAAAGTCTATCTATTATACTAATTGGTGTAGTAAAATGATTTCCTTTTCCAAACAAGACAAACTTCAAGTCAAAGTAAAAGCAGAAAACAGTCAATCCTAAAATAATGTATATCCCATTAAGCTGAACGTGTACCCCAAAATCCTCACACACACCCACTATACACACATCTCAAGTGCTAGTTGGTATTTTACAATGCAATCATTCACACCACAGTAATGGACATATCGATATATGATATCAATAGTAAACTTCAGTTATTGTCATAAAGATAGTTATGGGCAGTGATCTCATACTGGCTGTGTGTGAAAGCAGTTCGGTGAATTGTATAAAGAGGAGACTGGACTTCCTGCTCTCTCTCCCCTTCAGCCTGTGGTTCATATGTGGGGCATCTGGTAATAAGAAACCCTCCTCCTGTTACCAGTAGAGCAGAAGAGATCCACCCCAAGTACAGAGCAGCGCCCCAGTCCCTCTGTAGAGCCACAACTCCCTCCAGTGGTTGACTTGTATGATGACATGTCCAGGCTAAAGGAATCATCAGCAGTATACCAGCAAGAACAAAGACCCCACCAGATACTACCTTCACCTGGGCTCTTTTGGGGAACCAGACCGCTCCAACCAATCCCATGACAACAGCAAAAGCCCCAGCTCCAATCGCCGCCATGATAAGGGCTCTCCAAGTGCGGAAGCTTCCAGAAAGAGACATGAGAGACTGGTAAAAGGAGCAGTGCAGGCTGCCATCATGCTGTAGATCCCAGTGGTCCCATTCTAGCCACACCCCATCCCAATAGGCGGGCAGCGTGGCTGTGGTGTTATCCAGGGTGCCACTCACTCTCCACAGGGACAGACAGCGGGTGAGGATGGCACAGATCCAGCCTGTCATTCCGAGACCCTGTGCAGCGATCTCTAGCTGTCTCTGCATTCCCGAGCCCCTTGGTCTTTGTGGATCTACCAACTGAGACAACTGTAGCAGAACAGTATGGGTGTTTATGAGGAGTGTGTTAACTGTGTATGTGTGTGTCTGTCTTTGTTTTGCATGTCTGTTCTAAGTGAAACTTGTCTACCCACATTCCTGAAGAGGAGGGCGTGGAGCAGCTCCGCAGCTGGGAATGAAAGGGAACTCCCTGTTTTTCCACACAGTTTCATAACAACCCATTTTTCAGGTTTGCTGCTCAGCAACTCAAACAAAGATGTGACTGTGCTTCAGACAGCGGCTACCGGCTTTGTGGCCTATGAAACTGAATTGTTACAATGATTTTATTGAACAGTTTTTATGTGGGCCACGATAAGTCAGTGCCTTCTTATTATTCTATCTTCAGCTGTTACAGACTTTTTAAGAGCGAAAAGGGCAAGGATAAGGTGGTGCTGTATTTGATGTAGTACTGGTATTTTATTGTATTATCTTGCAGGGTTTTAAAATGAAAAACTAATTTCCATCTTTATTTATAGTTTATAAAAAAACCCTTAAAGAGTTAACTAAGATCAAGGTTTCCTACTCCCTACCGTTTAAGATTACTGTATGTACATTTGTAGGACTACAGTGTTTACTATCATAACTGGAAGAGATGAAAACACATTAAAAACAGGCTGTACTTTTAGACAAAACTACAATCTGCAATTAATACATTCAGATTCAACACAAGAAAAAAACATTAAATAATTATGTGGTTAACTCAGTGAAAGTAGTGCCTGCAATAATATACTGTTGACTTAAATGTTATTTCTCCAACTAACCCCTTGGTCATGGATAACAAACAATTTAGATGTTTATCGTAAAAAAGAACCTTGTTTTTTATGAAACTTTTCATACCTTTGTATTATTGATGACCTGAACTTGCCACGCTGCTAATTCAACCTAAACTGAATCATGGAATTTGGGTGAGACTACACATTATGCCAAACAAGCTTGCAAGTCACATGTCTTTCCAGTTCACTTCACAAATTCTCTTCACACATAGTTCTTGATGGCATAGCCACTGGAAGTTGGCGTTTTGGCACGTGTATATCCGCTGGAAGAGTATCTGACCCTCTCAGGGGGGCAGCTGGAACTCAACAGCGCCCCTCCACAGAACAGAAGGCCAGAGCTCACCCAGCCCACATAGATAGCTGCCCCCAGCTCCTTCTTCAGAACCTCTGGGACCCGTGGGTTGTGGAAGTCCCTGATGATGGAGTTTGCCGTCCAAGACACAGCCACCACGGTGGTGAGGCCCGCAAGGGAGAAGGTGAGCCCTGAGGACAGCACCACGCGAGCCTTCACTCGGGGATGACTCAAGCAGTTGGTACAACGGGCACCCAGGAGGAAGATGAGGAAGGCCAGGCAGCCCAGTACCAGGCTGATGCAGATGAGGCCACGGGCAGCCTGGAGGTCAGGAGACAGGTCCAGCAAGGCGTCGTAGATCTTACACTGCATCTGTCCCGTGTGCTCATAAACACATGTCATCCACAGGCCTTCCCAGAAGACCTGCATGACCACCAGGTGTTGGCCTATGAATGCGGTCACCTTCCACATGGGCAGGGCACAGATCAGTATGGTCCCTGCTAATCCAATCATGGACAGGCTAATGCCCAGCACCTGGAGAGCCATAGGTTGGTATATCCACAGTCTGAAACCTGGGGTACAATAAGAAGAAGGGAGATTGTGTCATTCACAATAGTAGGGTTTAAGTCCATAATTAGCATTATACATGAATGTTCTAAAACTTTCTGTAGACCATGGTGATTCATGATTCATTATGTCAGTTCCATGAAAGTAAGTGGCTCTTCCCATAACTGCAACACTCAGTTAACGTCACAAAATTGCTGATGTTGTTATGACGTATGTCATTTTTTTTCACAGTTTCTGTTGAGAGATCAGCACACTGAACGACTGTGTGTCAGTATCGTCAACCACTAGAGGGCCCCCTACATTTGGACTATTTGAGTACAATTTGAGCAAATATTTGTATTATACAGTATAGCTCTTGTATTTGCCAGTTGCACTCAAAACTTTGTAAAGTAGTATTTCATATATGATCTAGAGTGACTCTTTATTGTGGGCATTGCCTGAGTTGGATAAATGTCCTGAATCTCTGTGTTGAGATTGGCCTTCCATAGACTTAAAAGCAATAATACGTAAGCTAAGTTGAGAACTATGAAAGTAGAAACTGTTAATCACATGATGTGATTTTGGACCATTAGGCAATAAAGGTAGCATTTACTTCCTGCTCATGTTCAAGTTGGTGAAAAACATGAAAATGACTAGGTGAGGTCTCTGAACTTTGGACAACACCCTATTTTTTGGTAATGGTAAACACATAGAAATATCAATCTAGGTCATTGGTGAAACATCTTAATAACACATATATTTATGTTTTTGAATGATTCATGTTTATATATTCAAATCAAATTTGTTTTATATAAAATGCAAGTACAGTTTAAACTTGAGGTTTTTTACATACTCAGCAGCAAGCAGCAGACAAATCCTTTCTGCAACAGATTGCTTTTCTTGAATTTGTCATCATTGACATTCACCTGTAATTTAAACTCCTATTTAAGTCTTTGTTGGGGTCGAGTCCGAGCCCACAGAGCCCTGTTTAGAATATCCTCCTGAAGATTTGGCCAGCAGGTATTTCACAGAAGGTGCTTTGTCTTCATTGTGGGGCAGGAGCCCCCCACCCACAACCAGCATGATCCCGGCCGCCCAGCCCATATAGAGTGAGGCTCCAAGTTCCCTGCGCTGGGCATCAATAAGCATTGGTTTGTAGAAGTCCCTGATGATGATACTGGCCATCCAAGACACAGGAATGAAACACAAGATCCCGCTGATAACAAGTGCCACCCTGGCCATTACCATAGCCTTGGTTTTTGCCGCCTCCTCCACAATGAAGTTGGTGCACATGCTGCTGACAAATGCCATAAGAAGGCCGACAAAGCCTGTAAGAATGGATACCACCACCAGGGATTGGAGCTCAGAGCCAACATGGAGTCGTAGACCTTACACTGCATCTGTCCAGTGCTCTGGACCACGCAGCTCATCCAAATGCCCTCCCAGATAGTCTGAGCTGTCACAATGTTGTTGCCGATGAAAGCGGTGACCTTCCACAAAGTATCACCCCTATCCAGCCGAACAAGCCCAGGACACTGCCCAGCATCTGCAATCCAATTGAGGCCATTCTGAACAGAACCTCTGTCGTTCACTGCCTGGTTGTTTGAGGGCATTTCAGAAGCCGATTAGGTGTTATGTCCATTTAATTAATACAATTGAAAGGAGTGGGGGGTTATAGTTTTCTATACATAGAATACCAGGCCAGAAGGGTTCTTTGTGACTGAGAACAATGAATGTGGGGGTTTCCTTTCTTCTCCTGACTGGAGATGGCGATCATCTTACAGAAACTTTGTTAACACCAACAAAGGAAAAGGTGTATTCTTATGTGAAAGTAAACAGGACAACAAGAAAACAGCATGTGAACATATCTATTTGCATATAGAAGCCCTCTTTGTCTTTGTCAAATTGTCTAAACCAACCCTCTGACAGGACCCAAACAGATTCTGAGAATAAAACCAAGAATTTGGTTTGTTTAACAGATACTTTGCTTTACAGACACACCTTAGTCACCAAACCTCCAAAACCAGCACAAGAGATGTTGTCACCAAAGTCACGGTATGCTTCACTCCCCAACCGGTTTGAGGACATTCCATTTTAATTGGACCAAATGAAAGAAAGTAGAGATTGAAGAGAATCTACTATGGTGTGTGGGGACTTGACCACCAGTGAAGTGTACAATTCACAAAATTATATGGGAGTTGTTCCCAAAATTATATGAGAACAACGAACGCGTAAAGGCCTCCCTCACAAGGCGTCAAGATAGCTCAAAGAGGTTCTGTTACACAGATGATGCTGGAGAAATCCAACAGTCAAATATGTATAGTTTGTCAGCTGAGTTTCATGTTGACTATGTAGAAGGAATACAAATTTGATTAAAGTTAATTGTTTTATTTTTATATCATTCTAAACCAATTCTGGTTTACATGTATTTGGCTAACAGATTCAAGACTTCTTTATATCCATGTTGTAATTGGCAACTGTCTGACCCAATCAATTTAAATTAAGTGTCTCATACCAGGGTCAGAAGGCCTTCTCTGCGTTCTAGGAATAAAAAAAAACTTTCAGTTTGCTTCAGTTGAGCATTTAAGTTTCACTAAAACTGAAAATTCACTGTTCTGCTTACTGTACCTAAACTACTTCAGTGACATTTAGACAACGGATAAAATGGGTTTACCAGACAATGAAACATTTCTTTAAAACTTAAATCATTGATTTACATTTAATCAAATAGCTCTTTACAAAACATTTAATGACATACTGTACAAAACCTACAATCTGAACAATTATGTTGAAGGTACATTTAACTTTCAATTAACAATATTTTAAAAGATTCATTGGGTGTGAGTTAAAGTTAAGAATAGTATTCCTTTCAGTTCATTCAGCAGCATCCTATGTGTGAGACAATTCTTCCAAGTTACGTAATACAGTAGATCTCAGTGCAGTTATTTAATCAATGTTCTGCTATATCTGGAAAGGTTATGAAGCGGTGGGGAAGTACCAAAAATCACACAAATATAGAACATTGTTTCCTAACCAGTCCTTAGTTTAGACATAGGCTCTGCTGGTGGCTGTGGATCTTGCCTGTGAGTACTTCACTGGGTAGGGCTTGTCCTCTTTGGGTGGACAGGAACTGGCGAGAAGGGCTCCTCCAAGGATAAGAAGTCCGGCTGTGCCCCAGCCGATGTAGAGTGAAGCCCCCAGCTCTCTCCTCTGGGCATCGATCAGCAGGGGGTTGTAGAAGTCCCGGATGATGGTGTTGGTTGACCAGCAAATTGGGATGAGGATGAGGACACCAGCCAAGATGAAAAGGATGCCACTGCTGATGGCCACTTTGGCCTTGGACACTTCATCCTCTACAAAGTTGCTGCATTTCCCCCCAGCAATGCCTAGGAGGATGCCGAAGATACACGCGATAATGGAGATCACCACCAAAGCTCTGGCAGCCTGCAGGTCCTGAGGCAGCTGCAGGAGAGAATCGTAGATCTTGCACTGCATCTGGCCGGTACTCTGAATCACACAGTTCATCCATAGGCCTTCCCAGATGGTCTGAGCAGTCACAATATTGGATCCGATGAAGGCTGTGACTTTCCACATGGGGAGGGCGCACACAATGATTGTTCCAAGAAAGCCGACCACAGACAGGGCAAAGCCCAGCATTTGCCTTCCCATTGATACCATTTTGACGTTTCTCTGTCTCTTTTTGTAGATCGAAAAATAGGCAGAGGTTGAAGAGTAGGTCAGCTCACTTGGACTGGAATGGTTGACAATGAGCCTGTGGTTCCTGTGATTATATAGATAGATCCTTTCAGGGGTGGAGTCAACTTTGTTCCCCCTGACCTGAAACCAATTGACAGCTTTCCAGTCTAACCAGATGCTTTGGTATATCTGTATGTGAACGGCAACCAGTTTCGATGAGATGTGCATCTCTCTTCAGGCATGCTGCGGAATGCAAGGCCCAAAAAAATAATGTTTACAGCCCTAGTCAAACAATGCCTGTCCAATGACCAAGTGTTAGGTTTGTTATACCTGGGGAAACCAGTCTGCCGAGTCTGGTTTCAGGGTACTGAGATAAGCCATCTTCATCGTATCACAAATCTAGTTGACAATCACCGGAAATTGCCTTGTCTTGCATGGTGTCTTACTGTATATCTCTTAGCTTCACAGTTAGAAGTTGTGATTAACATGTATATACTGATGTATATATACTCATTGTTATTAAGTTGGTTAAGTTACATTGTTTGTGTTAAGTTTATTCATAGCTTGAAACAAAGATATGTTTAAATATGTTTAAAAGCTATTTACAAGCTATGGACTGAAATGTAAACGTAGTTAGAGATTTATATTTGACTAGCTATGGTAGTCTTGGCTATGTTTTGGCTGGATTACCATACACCACTATACCGATCCTAAATCAGAATAAAAAAGGATTTGAACATTCAAAACAATACAATTAGTTGTATTTTGTTGGATACAGTTTAATATATTTTCACATCATCAGATCCTATAGATGACAGGGTTGGAAGTGAACGTGAATATAAAATACATCCTTTTACATCTAAGGAATACTAGATCTTAAAAAATAGGCTTGTTTTTAACTCTTTGTAGAACTAGTGCACAGTGCCCGTGATGCAGTCGGTTATTAAGATGTCGGTGAGACATACACACACACAGATTTGTGGAACTACAGATAGGGCACAGTGCCTGTGGTGCACTAAGATGTCGGTGACTGTAGTGGAATGCTGTTATACTAATATTTTGCCGTGCCAAGTTTGTGACTGGAAACTGTTTTGCAATTCAGTCTTGGAGAAACGTACATCTGTGGTAAGAGTTTCGACAACACTACAATATCAGCATACTATATTAGCTTGACCACCCTGCCCACAGGGCTCAACTGACATTTAGATCACAGAGGAAATAGGTCCCGGTTTGGTGCTGGTCAGCGTTACGAACATCCTGCAGCATTTAATCTCTGTACCTTCTCTGTCTGAGCTGAACCGTGCGAGTATGCATGTCTCAGACAGACTCAGGGTCCTTCCCCAGGGTTGGAAGCTTGCTATTAGTTGAATCTAAAACTTAATTTGATTCATTTTGGGGCTTCCTGGAACGCTCAAAGTGATACAGTACATGAGCATGGCCAATTATCATACACAGCCCCTCCATGTGAAGATGAAACGCTACCCTAAGGGCACTTCTAAATCACAATTTTCTCCTAATATTTTTGCCACAAGGGACAAAAAAAACTAACCACTAAATCCAAAAGACCCATATGTAAAGAATTATCAGAATCAAGACCTACATTGATTTGTTGGATTAATATTGAACATGGAGTTCAACATTTGCTTACTCTTTAAGAACAGTAACTACTAAGTCCTGTGAATAACCACATTGTAGAAGGAGCTTAATTTGTAGTTTTTATTGTAAATCATTAATCACACCAAGATATAGCAAGTCTTCACAATATATATATTGTTTTATATTGTGTATATAATTTGTTTTTACAAAAGAGAAATTGATGTTTTAGATTCCATACAATAGCAACCAGAAATACTGACTTTTTACAATAGCTATGTACTGTATATGTCTGAATAATTTGTTTCTCAATCTTAAAGCAATGGTACACAGATTTACTCCAGATTTTCCAAAATCACACAAAAAGTACATATCTACGACAATGATGATCTTGAATTAAGATGTAAGTACATGAGTAAATAAAGGGGTGCAATGGTTACACTCTGCGAGGCAAAGTCAGGCAAAACAGTTGTTTGAAACATAAAGGCAAAAGAATGTCACAGTTCCTTTGAGTTTTTCAGAGGTACCTTCCAGCAGAGTATGGTCCCGACGCTGCATACTGTTTGCTGGGCATGTAGCTCGGTGCGACAGAGTATGTGGGTGGGGGGCCGTATACTTTGCCATAGTTTCCTGGGTTCATCATGGGCCCAGCGTAAGGGTACATAGGAGCTTGAGCGTAGGTAGGTCCGTACCCATACATTGGCTGCTGAGGTGGGCAGGAGGTGCAGAGGATGATGCCTCCAAAAAAAAGCAGCCCTGCAGAACCCCAACCAATGTAGATAGAGGCTCCAAGCTCCCTTCTCTGGGTCTCGATTGTCAGAGGGTTCGAAAAGTCTGTGATGGTGGTCGCTGCTGACCAGCAGACAGGAATGAGGACAAGGACTCCCCCGATTATCAGTAAGATGCCTCCGAGGATCATCACCTTAGCTTTGGAGGAGTCTTTGTCGAGGCAGCTGGTGCACTTGGCTCCAATAAAGGTGACGGCCAGGCCGATGAAGCAAAATAAGACGGAGATTATGACCAGGGCACGAGCGGACTGCAAGTCCTGTGTCAGCCTCATCACAGACTCGTTCATCTTGCACTGCATCTGTCCTGTGGACTGCATGACGCAGTTCATCCACAGTCCGTCCCAGATAATCTGCCCAGTCACAATGTTGGCGCCGATGTAAGTGGTTACCCTCCACATGGGGATGCCGCAGGTCACACATACCCCCACAAAGCCGATGATGGACAGCACCTGGCCCGACACCTCCTTGCCAATCCTCCCCATGACAAGAGGCTGCTTCTGAGCGGGTGAGAGAAGAAGTGTGTCCGTCTAGGTCTGGATCTCTGGAGCTCTACTCTACCTGACTGACTCAACCCTCACTACTGCAGTCTGCTCAAGGAGAAAGAATGTTCCATGCCACCGGGTCAGTTGTTCCTGTTGAACAAGATTCCATTTGATGTCAGACGAAACTAAAACAGATGACTGCCCATCCTGAAATGGCTTGCCTTTACAAAAGCTTTCTTTCACATGCAATCTGTTGTAAACGCTATAAACCTACTCTTTACATAAACTCTCAGAAGTTTCAAAACAGTGAAATCAACACTGCTATGAATGAGGATCAACACAGTAAGCTATACACCAACAATGTGTAAAGAGATCTCAATTAAGAAAGGGAAGCCCTCCAGTCATGAAGAAGAATCAACTACGATCTACTCGGTTACAATGATTATTCAGGCAGCCTGGTCCTAGATGAATCATGGCTGGTTTATTATTAGAGTTTAAGTGACAACTTGTAATTACAGTAAAATGGTAGCAAGATCATTCCAGTCTGACCTGATTGTTGAAACCCCTTTAATACATGTTTTGATGATCGTCAAGTTACCTCCTAACTGCTGCAGTGTCTTCACTGAATGCTGCTGTGTTGTAAGCTATATATGTAATATTAGTTTTTTGCAATGCATGTTTCTTAAATGTTTTGTTTGTGTTAATGCTGTTGAGTTCTGGGTTAATGTTATAATGTTGTAAATTTGAGCTGCTTCCTATCTCATTATTAATGCCTGGTCATAGACTATTGAAAGGCTCTCCAGGAAAGGCTTTCTTTTTTGTCATGCAGATGGCCTGAAACAGATCCGCCCAGTTTCTTTCCAAACACACCTACATCTGGTGAAAAACATTGTGCATCAATAAAACCCCTGACAATAAACCAAAAGTGACAACCACTAAATGTCAAATGTAATGTTGGCCCATAAATCTTTTCACAGAAACTTTTTTTCACATTTTAATCTATAGAATGAGTTTATTTGAAACGGAATGAAGTTAGGGTTTGG
Organism: Osmerus eperlanus; assembly: GCF_963692335.1. Lineage (NCBI taxonomy): Eukaryota > Metazoa > Chordata > Actinopteri > Osmeriformes > Osmeridae > Osmerus > Osmerus eperlanus. The sequence goes on from NC_085028.1 coordinate 8,866,405, forward strand.
CAGCGTAACCTATGAAATTGCCCCACACTTTAGTTGCTGTTGGCTTGGATATCTAAGTTTTTTTTGCAAGCACAGATAATAGCATTCGCTGACTACCATAATAATGTACATGAGATGGGAAAGATGGGAAAGATATACCCAATTCTATGGTAGTTCTGGATTCAACCAGTTCAACCTGTTTCCTCGTTGGCCCTCCAGAAATGACTGGAGAAACTTCAAATTAACCAAAAGTATTTTTTAAGTAATACCCATTTTCACAATAGAACCAGTAATGCACACAAAGCAGACCATCCAACTGAATATCTAATTTCACCACAAAACAAAAGTCACCCCAAAGGTCAACATCTACAACAAGCAAAGCACGTGGGCACCTGCACGGAACATTCGTTTATACAGCAACAAATGAAAACTGCTGAACTGACAGGTTTTTCAACCCTATATGGTAAAACCTCACCAGAACGTTGTAGCAGTTATAATATTATGTTTAGATGGCTTAGATGTTTGCACATAAATACTGCATTTACATTCATAGCCAAGATTGCTAAAACATGCATTATAGAAACGGAAATAAAACAGTATATGAAAGGATCCAGAATCTTGTACAGTGTACATAAGTGTACTTATGTATGGTACATGTACAGTAAATACTGTACGTACTGAATATTCTCTAGTAACAGTAAATAACTGTTTAAGTAAAATATTAACAGTATATACCAACAAACCATTTAGATAGAAATGTGTTCTACAAAATGTTAAATGCTATCTGAGAGTTGTCTAAAGTGTCCTTCAGCACCGTTTAAGGTGGACAGACATCTCAGACATATTCCCTGGGTGTGGAGGTGGACCTCATAGGGAAAAACTTGGCTGGGTATCGGTGATCCTCCTTCGGGGGGCAGTTCCAACACAGAAGCCCTCCCCCCATTAACAGCAGCGTGGCAGCGCCCCAGCCAATATACAGGGCTGCCCCCAGCTCCCTTCTCTGGGCCTCAATCAGCATGGGGTTGTAGAAGTCCCTGATGATGGTGTTGGCTGACCAGGACACAGGGATGAGACAGAGAGCACCGGACACAATGTAAAGGACTCCAGACGCAATACACGCTTTAGCCTTGGAGCTCTCCTCTTCAATGCAGTTGGTGCACTTCCCACCGGCAATAGACAGAAATATACCAAATATACCCGTGATAATGGAGATGATGATCATGGCCCGGGCAGCCTGGAGGTCCTGGGGTAGAGCCAGCATGGAGTCGTACACCTTACACTGCATCTGTCCTGTGCTCTGGACCACGCAGTTCATCCACATGCCCTCCCAGATGTTCTGAGCTGTGACGATGTTGGCACCAATGAAGGCCGTAACCCTCCACATAGGCAGAGCACACACTACTAGGACCAAGAGCCATCCAAGTAACGCCATAATCATGCCCATCAACTGTATGCCCTGAGAAGCCATCTTGTCCAGATAAAGCACACTTCAACCTAGCTCCAAGGGTTCTTGTCCCAAAGTCAAAAGATGAATGAGACAAAGGAGACTAGTACTTATAGACTGTGTTGTTGTAGGTGGGGTTTCTGAAACTTTTTGGGATATGCAGGTATTCTACAGTCCCATGGATGTTTATACACAAACAGTGTCCAAACTAGTGACCTCCCAGACAGCTGACATACCAGTAAAACAATACCTTCAAGGTCACAAACGTAAACAGACTCGCTATATTCACTCGTTTAGCTACCAAACTTGCATATCAAATATTTAAATTAAGTGGCTATTTCACTAAAGGTGGAATTGATCAGATCACATGTGTATGAGACTGGGCGTTTCACCAGCATGTCCTATTCTTGAATTTCAAGCTGGCTGTCTAGTTAACTGTTTTATGTTTCCAAGTACACATTGCCAAGGGTATGCCACTAGATTAACATACACCACGATATTGATTTAGGGAGTCAGATGGCTGAGCGGTGAGGGAGTCGGGCTAGTAACCTGAAGGTTGCCAGTTCGATTCCTGGCTGTGCCAAATGACGTTGTGTCCCTGGGCAAGGCACTTCACCCTACTTGCCTCAGGGGGAATGTCCCTGTACTTACTGTAAGTCGCTCTGGATAAGAGCGTCTGCTCAATGACTAAATGTAGTGTTTAGATTATTTGGTTATGGGTGCTAATCTGTTGGCAACTGTGAAGCCCCTCGTTATGTTGCCCGTAATAAGGAGCTATACAAATAACATTGGGTTGGATTTTATAAAAATGATGGAAAAGGTTAATAAAACAAGAAACAATTTATTCTCCTTTGCATATATTTTGTATCTTTATGTACAGTACATTTTTATCACCATGAACCTTTACACATACAAAAAACACGAAGCATAACAAAAGCATCATTTGTAAGGTGTATTGTGTACATATAAAATAAATTAAGATACAATTTCTAATTCTGTTTCAGTATTAGTTTGTATATAGTTTGTCAGCATCCATGCATTTGGAATACTGCAGTGTTAGCTAATGCAGTCCAATCATGCTCAACTTGGTGTGGTGCCAGTCAGCCCCTCAACAATCAGAAGGAATGCCTAATTTTCCTGAAGTACTGTTTGTCTAGAGCTCAAGATAAATATATTGAACCAAAACCTTGAGTAACAGTGAAGTTCATACTTAACATTGAGAATAAACATTCCTTTTCAGTCTCTTGTTTTTTGTCCTTGAAATCTCAAATTGTCCAACTCAAACAAAATTTTTGGGAGCTGCAGATCTGGCAGCAGAGTACTTGGCATTGTAGGTGTCATCTTTATTGGGGCAGTTGGCGCACAGGAGACCCCCTCCCAGGATCATTAGAGCTGAAGCCCCCCAACCGATGTATAGCGATGCGCCGAGCTCCATTTTCTGAGAACTGTTCAACATGGGATTGTAGAAGTCCTTGATGATGCTGTTAGCCGTCCAGCAGACAGGAACGAGGCACAGAACACCGGCAATGATAAAGACCACACCTGAAACCATGCCTATCTTGGCTTTGGCTCTCTCATCTTCCACACAGTTGGTGCACTTGCCCCCTACCATGGCCAGGAAGATCCCAACCATGCCAACCATGATGGAGATGATGGTGAGGGCACGAGCAGCCTGGAGTTCCTGGGGAAGAGCCAACATGGAGTCGTAGACCTTACACTGCATCTGTCCAGTGCTCTGGACCACGCAGCTCATCCAGATGCCCTCCCAGATGGTTTGGGCAGTGACAATGTTATCTCCAATATAGGCAGTGACCTTCCACTGGGGCAGGACACAGACCACGATGGCAGCGATCCATCCAATGAGGCCGAGGCAAGTGCCCAGCATCTGAAAGCCAGCAGATGTCATTTTCTTGATTTCCTTTATATTTCTGCAGTCGTGAAAAGGAAGTTCAAAAGTAAATGCGCCTTAGAAATCAGCCGCTATGTCTTGCTTGAGAGATCTCCAAGAATAAGAGTGACAACACATCTGGGACAGGTGCTTATATACTCCTGTCTTAGGAAGGGCCTGGCAGTATTCCACAGTTGCTATGACAGCCCCCTCCCACCCATATCACGTGTTGTCAGGACGTGTTGTGTCTCATCTTGTCGTAGGTGGAACCAATATTTGGTTATCAAATATTGCTGGGAAACCCAAACACAATGTTCGGCAACACCCTTTAAAGTGCAGTGTCTAATTTCTTTACTTCCTTTCATTTCAACTCAATCTGTAAGGAAATGATATTTCTACATTCATCAACTGCCAATACATCCAAAACAAATACATCCATCTATGCACATGGGCATAACACATGGGCAAATAGTCACATACAGTTGCTTCTATAGTCATACTGTATCACATACTTGACATAGATCACATAGATCTTTAAGATCAATAATGTTATTGAAGAATTAAACAATAATTGTTATCACTTTAATGTAAAATATCAATCTACACTGTCTGTTCACTCTATCACTGTATCTATCTATTTAACTGTATATATTAGTGAAAAGGTTTGTAATGACATCCAGACATCAACAAGATTACAGCATAATTGAAAGTCAGAACTTTTGATTTCCATTTCAAATGCCCATTCACAGACACACAAATGTTTAAATACTTGAGCAGATGACATTTTTTACCAGTAAAGCAATAGATGAAAAACCATTCCAAGACAAAAATGTAACAGCAATAAAGAAGAAACTCGGATGATGCTCTGGCAAGTAAATTATAGGCCTGAATGCACATTACTCCAAAAAGACTTCAACAAAACGCTGTTTTCATCCATACTTATCATCCAAGTATTAATCAATTGATTCAGAACTAGACATCCCATCAGATTCCCACCAGAGCCATCACTGCTGTTCACTGCTGTTTCAGCTATGGGCTGAGACATAGGCTTACTTTGACGATGGGACACCTTGAAAGCAAGCATTAGGAAAAACACAGGTAAGGCTGACCTTGCAGTGTGGTGAATGGCAGTCCTTGGTAGGGCTGTCGCTGTCCCTCGCTCTTCGTCTGGAGGATGTGTTTGCTCTGGCGGGGGTCTTGCTTGTTCTCTGGTCGGGGGTGTGCAGTATAGAGGAGACATGAGAGGAAGACGTTACAGAAATGACAAAACATAAAGCAAGGTGATCGCAGTAGTTGGACAGACCCCCCCCCTTCACACACACACACACACACATGGTTGAATGGATGGGAGAGCGAGAGAGAGAGATAAGGGTTGAGTCACACATGAAAGAAAGCACTGTTTTAGGGCCAAATCCGCTGTTAGGACAATAAAGTCTCTATTTTACTCAGCTAGTTAATTAAAGGTACTCTGGCTTGAGGCTTGAGATTGAGTTCCACACACAGGTAAGCACAGAGGAATTCCACAATTAAGGCTTCGTGGAGAGATGGTTTGGGGCATATCACCTTCTCACTGAGATTGCTCTTAGTGCTGGATATCAGATAAGCCTTAGAGGGGTTTACTGTTTGAAGATCATACACCCGACATAAGATCACATAGTAAACATGTAATCAGACTCTCAGGCAAAAACTGTTCTGCTCTGCTGAAATGCGTCAAAAACAAATTTGAATACATACTGTTTTCTTGTACAACCGTAATAAGTAATTTCCTTTTTTCATAAATAAGGAACAAGATGTAGGCCTATGGTGTCTATTAAATAGCTGACACAATCAAATCTGGCCAAAACAAAATTCCTTACTAACTTTTATATAGGTCTAAAAGTTCCAGTCCAACTTCCTTCCAAGGACACACTCGCTGTGGTTATCACATGCCCAGATACACAAAAACAGAATCTTATTCTATGTCCTGCCATACCCTTTCAGAGTTAAAATGTGTGTACTTCTACATAATTATCACAGCTCACTACAATTGATTTGTTTTAAAATTACATTTCAAAATAATATTATTTCAAAGGGCATTTGGAAGTAAACAAACAGTAAAAAAAATGACAGATAACCGTGATTTGTTTGCTATTTGTGCTAATCATTCACCCTTGTGAATTTAATACACTTTCACTTTGGAAATAAAAACTGAATAAAACACACTATACACACAAACTGAGACAAAGAACAATTGTTTTTGTAGTCTTTGGGTTGTGTTTCTTAACTCTCCCGTGAGAACATTCTGCAGGGAAATAGGAGACATGTATTAGCAGGCACAGAGGGCAGGTCTGAGATATACACTGACGGCTGCTAGTTCTGGACTAATTAAAGCAATCAAACAAACTTCCCAAAACCTGCTCGGTGACTTTGGATTTTGTTTACATATAATACTTGTGTAAAGGCCAATGAGTTGTATTTGCAAACAATATTGTGTTGTAAAAAAAAATTAAAAATAGAACCTAAAACCTTTTACAACCTATTACTAGTGTTTACATATTGGCAGGATAGTATTGAAGTCATTTTGAAGGGACAGAGTTTCATTGAGTAATCCAAATGACATGCGTGTCATGATGATCTCAAGTTACTTGAGTAGCATGAGACATTCAGTGACTCACGCATGTTTGGAAGTGACATCACAACCTCACAAGCATCAACAAAATAATTATTTTGAGTGTTTGGCAAAGTTGGTCAAATACATCGGAATCACTCAAATCCTTTAATATGGGTTTTTGGTTTACTGCCTTGAAAACATACAGACATTAACTAGTTCCTTTAAACTGTAATTATACGGGCTGAATATATTTCAAGTTATATATGGGAGTCAGATGGCTGAGCGGAGAGGGAGTCAGGCTAGTAATCTGAAATTTGCCAGTTCGATTCCCAGCCGTGCAAAATGACGTTGTGTCAAGGCACTTCACCCTACTTGCTTCTGGGGGAATGTCCCTGTACTTACTGTAAGTCGCTCTGGATAAGAGCGTCTGCTAAATGTAAATATATCTAAAAGGAGGTTGTGTAATAAGGGTTAAAGAAATAAATGGTGTTATGCCATAAGTGACTGGGAAAGATGTTGGGTGAGAAAAAAACAGATTTTCCCTCAGGGGTTTTCTGTTACTCATTTGCATAGACTTAACTCCAAAGGGCAATGTTGCACGATGGCAGTATGATCGTTAATACATTTTAAGGAAAGGCAGTCACTTGACATGTTAAAGTATATAATTGTAACGCTATGAGGAAGAAATGTTTGTTGTTTGTTAGTCGGTCTGTCTGTCTTTCTCTGTCTCACACTTACTCACTTAGTAAGTGTCTTAGTTCTCAAAAGAAGGTAAGTCTCTACATAGAATGGTAATTCGTGGAAAGAGGTTCTAAGTGTACATGGGTAGGAGTGACAAGGCAGGCCAGCCACTTATTGTTACAAGTAGAAATTGGTTTAACCTGTTTCCACTCCCATGGCAGGTTTCATGAGGAAGTGTTCAAGTGTGCATGTGAGCTTTTCAGGAAAAGGTAAATCTACATACAGTGTCAGCTTTAATTCGAGGCATTAATTGAAGGGTCCCAACAAACTGTTTCTGTATTACTGTAAAAATATCCGTCCAGCATCTTGTGAATATCGATGGGGGGGAAATTTGCTAACACTTAGTTTGATGGTAAAAGTAAATACACAAATCCTAACCTACCTTTTTATGTGACAATTAACTTGAACATTACATGCTTTGGTTACACTTTCAACCAATTTTTGAAGAACATTTGAGAACATTTCCCTCCTTTGCCACAGGGTGGTGACTTGTAACAGGGCCCATGAGTCAGGCATGCACAGCTCCACCAATCATCTCCACTGTTGTTATTCAAACTGTCATGGAGGTATTCTGGGGAATGTGGAGGGTTAACAGACAAGAGTATTGATGCAATGTTCTCAGATTTCTGAAAGAGACATAGCGGTGTTGACAAGAAGTGACACTGTTGAGATACAGTAATACTGTACAACCTGTATAAACTGAATGTAATTTACAGTTGGAGGCACAACAGTGTGACAGTTTCAACTCAAAAACCAGAAAGCCATGTCAAGACATGCAGAGTTGGAGACAACATAGAGAAGGCTACACTGGCCCCCTCTGGCTGCATGTCTTGCAGACAGTAACAGAGGTACAGTATGTGATTGTCGTTCCCAAATTCAAGAGTAACCTTCAGTTCACACAGACTCTGGCTTGAAACACAGTAATGGGTTTCACTGTACATAAAGAATGTTATATATATATATATATGTCATTACGTGAGAATGTTGACTGTTGTTGTCATAGCCACCTGTGCATTGTATCCACTGCATTGTATCCACTTGTAGAACACAATTGTACTGAACTAATTTCTGCCTTGGCAGAGGAAACTAAACAAGCAAAATGGCACGTTTCAGGTGTGGATTTCACATCTGAGAAGAGTTTGAGATTACTGTGACCCCAAGCTAACAGGTGACCCTAGAAATGACCTTGGTTCATTTAAAGAGGCCTTATTAATAACACAGACCTGGTTAGCCATCCTTAACCAGCAAGATAGTGAGTCTGTAGTGTCTCAAAGAACATGAATAGACAGACTTTTCTGATTTTCAAAGTATCAGTATGATTTGGATCAAATTAAATTGAGTCTCTCTTTGAGTAGCTAACAGTATCTATTGCAACAAGTTGCACCCTATGCTTATACATTTATTCCTTGAAAGTTCAAGGAATCAATATGAATCAATCAATATTGTGTAATGCTGTGAGTGTTGTGGTGCCATGCAATATAGCTGCATAGCAACATAAGGCACCATGAATTGAAAGAAAGGGGCAAAGTATATAGAATGTTTTTCTTTCAATACTTAATGTTTTAAGATACTTTTATTACATGTTTGATAATGCCAAACATATAAAAGATTATAATGAAGGCTATAATCGAATCCAATGTATTTGAGCTATTTAGCCCCAAACACTCAGTCAGTGGTGTTCCTAGTCCCCTCTATGAGGGCTTATGCATCTCACTGACTGTGAACAAAGCCTCTTATTGTCTTTAACTCCACGGCAGATCTCATTGAGAGAATGATACAGCATTTTGTTTTAATCAAGGTTAATAGAATAAAAGTGATACACACTCAAGGTCTTTCTCAAAGAGAATAGTGGGTTCTTTTTGCTGTGTTCCAATCTCTTTCATGGAAACAGTGAGCAACTTTTGCAAAGCAACACTAAACTATCTAACACATAATAATTTGGTCCTGTATTATTCCCGGAATATAGTTTTTGCGTGGAAACTACGTTTTTTTAAGGATATCTCCCCCAGACAAAAACTAGCTGCTCATCGAGAATGTAGTTTGAACATGTAAAAACAATTTCCCAAACATTGCTACTTGAACATAAATACAATTCCACCTTGAACTGACTCCACCTTCCATCTTCTAAGCAGTATAAAGAAGCTAGAATTGTTTCCCCCCTCTCTCCTTGTTCCCTCTCTCACGTAAAGCCTTATCCAGGATTCTGAGCCAGCGAGATCTGATATCGCCTTCATCTTAAGAGGGCTGAGCCTGAGACAGAGCTCCTTCTATCCCGAGCACCCAGGGAGCACCCAGTGTCCAACCCTGCCCAAACGATGTATTCGGCCGGCATTGAGATCCTGGGGATGATCCTGTCAGTGGCGGGCTGGTTAGGGGTCATGGTGGCCTGCGGTCTGCCCATGTGGAGGGTAGCCGCCTACATCGGTCAGAACATCGTCATCTCGCAAGTGATCTGGGAGGGCCTGTGGATGAACTGCTCGGTGCAAAGCACAGGTCAGATGCATTGCAAGGTGCACGACTCCATGCTGGGGCTGCCAGTGGACCTGCAGGCAGCCCGCGCCCTCGTCATCGTCTCCATGGTAATGGGCGTCGTGGGCATCGGCCTCTCGGTGGCCGGAGCCAAGTGTACCAACTGCAGTTCGGACGCAGGGAGTAAGCCTCGAATTGTGCTGGCAGCTGGGGTGACCTTCATCGTGGCAGGGCTGCTCCTGCTGGTCGCTGTGTCCTGGACTGCGAACGCCATCGTCCTGGACTTCTACGACCCGCTACTGGAGGAGACGGGGAAGAGGGAATTTGGGAACTCGCTGTACTTTGGCTGGGCTTCCTCCTGCCTGCTGATCATAGGGGGAGCTCTCCTGTGCTGTTCTTGTCCCCCTAAAGCACAGCGCAGTGGGAATGTGTCCGTGCCCCCCAGGGTGGACTACACTGCAGTCAAGTCCATGTCTGTCAACGGATATACAAGGAGGGACTATGTGTAAACCTGTGTTCTATAGAATCAAAGACTCCCCTTTCTCCTTTTGGGCTTCTGGGAAATTAGTGTAAAGTGAGCCCCATCATTTGGCTGGAAGGGGTGAGACATACAGTCGGAGTAGAACATATTTGTGGGACCAACAATATGAAGAATGAAGCAAGCAAAAGTACTTTCATTTTTGTTTAGCTATAAATACTAGGGCAAAGCATACATGAGTACAATATTAATGCTAAACTAGCGAATACAAATTTTGCGTTTTTAGATTTTGATTGACTTGTAGTAGATTTGCACTAGGTCTTTTTTCCACTTAATGCTTTTGTACTGTTTGCAAATTAATTTTCATTTTACATGATGCCTACTCAATGACGAAATTATTAAAGAAGTATTTCTGTGGTTCATGTAAATGTATCGCTCTTTATTATATATAAAAGAAAGAAGTTAATTTAATTGTGAGGAAAAACGGAGTCAGGTGGCTGAGCGGTGAGGGAATTGGGCTAGTAATCCGAAAGTTGCCAGTTCGATTCCCGGTCATGCAAACTGACGTTGTGTCCTTGGGCAAGGCACTTCACCCTACTTGCCTCGGGGGAATGTCCCTGTACTTACTGTAAGTCGCTCTGGATAAGAGCGTCTGCTAAATGACTAAATGTAAACTGTCATCCCTTTGAATTCTCTATTTAATATTTCTGAGAACAAATTTCTTGCATGAGGCTTCAGCACCAGAATGTTGTGCATTCCTTGTTCTAAGCATGTGGGTTAACTAGGTCTGAAACTAACATTAGGGAAAGAAACCCTATTGGAGACTCAAGTCTCAAAAATAGACCAAAGTAGAGTGCAGGAATTCCTGTTGCAAAGCTCAACTCCATATCACCTGAAATCTAGCCGAGCCAGGCCTACTTTCCATACAATTTTTTTTATTATTCCAATGCAAATGTGAGCAGCAACAATGTCCTGCTTGTTGTGCAAGAGTGCCATCTGCTACTTTCTATTGTGTCCTCTGTTCCATTTGGAAGAGTGAGATCGAGTCCTAGATAAAAGCTTATTTTTCAGTGTGGAGCCAAATTACACTGTGATAACGGGGTTCTCGACTTCCACAAAGCATCTTATGACTTTGTTTACATTGTATCTACATTTAAGAGAAACCGTTTTTTTTTAACTAATCTCAAAACCAAGTGAGAAATATCTCAAACTAAAATGTTAACCAAATTGTATCTCACACGCCAAAGCCTGCCATGCACAGGCAATACATTGTCATTAGCTGGAAATTTAAAGTTAAATTTACTTCAACATGCCTGTCAACCTTTTACGTCTTTCTGCTGTGACTTACAATAGCAACTGCATTCAGTCGTGAGGCACATTGGAGGCTCGTGTGAATAGGCCTTAATAGCACTTCCATGAAATTGAAACAAGGCTTAATTAAAGACAGATCACACTGGCTGTGTTGTGTTACTACTCGTCTACCTGTGTGGCTCAAAAGGCAGCTAGCCATCTGCAAACAGTGTACAGACCAGTAGAGACTACCTGATACAGCGGGTGTCAGGTGCTTTGTAATAGGGAGTACTGTACTATATTGAGTACTGTGCTGTGCTATGATAGCCCAGAGATGTAATGTCTCCACAGCAGGATGTAGCATTATTACCATTCAGATTAAGAATCAAACAGGTTGTTTGATCAAAATTAAGACAGTAAATTAAGATAGAAATGCTACTGTGCCGAGACATTTCAGGAAAATCGGAAAATGGTTCTGCGCATGATCTCTTTTGTTTTAGGAAAACCAGAAAATGTTTTTGCACATGCTTTGCCGTCCAGGCAGCTGTGGACTAAACAGCTTAGGTCCTAGGTTGATGATTGCAAAGGCACTGTTTGGAACAAAGCACTGCTTTTGGTAAACAAATGTAGGAAGTGGGATAGTTAAACAATCATGACAGTGAGCGTATTACAAGAAGTAGCCAGAGTTGGAAAATATATTTGTTTGTGTCAAAAGGCAATATAGGTAAAAGCTAAGGAGGTTGATTAAATCAGAGTAAGTGCTGCTCCAAAATTAAGCCTAGAACCATTGGAAACGGTTGCATCTGTTCCCAGCTCCAGGAAGCTGAATTTGTGGTAGAATCCCATTTGAAATGTGTGGCCTTGTGGACAAGGACGAAGATAAGACCACCCCCACACTAAAACATTTGCAGACACAATGGTTGACTCACTGTGTGTTTGTCTATGGGACAGTCATTTAGGAAACCTGTTTACTTCATGAACTAATTACCAACAAGGACAGAAGATAAGTCTGCTCACATAATTCTTCTTCTACCTTCAGTGACCAGTAACTTAACGTAACTGGATCTGACATTATTCAATATCATGACATCATATTTTACTAAAGATAAAAATTAGTAAAGTTACACAAAAAGTACCTACAAAAACTTTCTATGAAGAACAAAAAAAACTCTGGCTCTGTTATGTTACGTAAAAGGATAGTTTCCACCTGAAAGACACTCGTGAGCTCATCAGCTGCCCAAAAGGATTTCTGAGGAAGACTGAACATTCTGCACATTTGTTTCTTGAAAACAGCTAAATGGGGTTAAGACAAACGAGATAGGGAGGCTGGGACTTGATCTGAGAACAACTGAACCAAGGCTGCCATCTGACCTGTGAAATGGACATGACGGAAAGTTCAAGTAGTGGTCTCCACTTTCAATCATTACGTCCACATTTCACCTGTCTGTTATCGTTAACTATTAAGTTAACTATTTAACTTATTTACCCTCCTCATAGCCAAACAGTCAGGGGAGTGACTACTGGCCGAAAAGTTCAATCATTAACCATTTACATGCCAGGCATGGCTTCCCTCAAAAACGACAGGAAAAAAACTAAATGTTTGAAAGCCCTTGGCCAATCCCCACAAGACTCCACCTTCTGCTGTGTAGACAGCACTGGGTATATGTGCTGTGAGAATTTCAGAGCAGGCTCAGAGAATCTCCTTTGTGTAACTGAGACAGCAAAGACACCTGGGCATTTACACCTGGACATTTACAAAAGAGAATCAAAGTTTCTTTTTTAGGGGTCAAATGGCTGCTGCGGGATTAGAGATTCTCGGGGTGACTCTGGCTGCCCTGGGGTGGATTTCAGGAATCATGTCCTGTGCTCTGCCTATGTGGAGGGTCACAGCTTTCATCGGCAACAACATTGTGACAGCTCAGACTATCTGGGAGGGCATTTGGATGAGCTGCGTGGTACAGAGCACTGGACAGATGCAGTGTAAGGTCTACGACTCCATGCTGGCTCTGAGCTCTGACCTGCAGGCCGCTCGGGCCCTCACCATCATCTCCATCCTGGTGGGCATAATGGGAGTCCTGGTGGCCGTGGTGGGGGCAAAGTGCACCAATTGTGTGGAGGAGGAGACGGCCAAAGCGCGAGTCATGATCACTGCTGGAGTGGCCTTCATCGTGGCCTCCCTGACCCAACTGATCCCTGTGTCCTGGTCAGCCCACACTATCGTCATTGAGTTCTACAACCCCATTATTCCTGAGCCACAGAAGAGAGAGATTGGAGGAGCCCTTTATCTGGGTTGGGCGGCAGCCGCATTCCTGCTCATAGGGGGCTGCATCCTTTGCTGCAGCTGCCCTCCACAAACAGAAAAGAGGTATGCCCCCCCCTCAAGGATTGTGTACTCCCCAAACCGGTCTGTAGCACCCAGTGGCTACGACAAGAGAGATTATGTCTGACCTGGCACCTGGCATCTTCTCATGCTTTACAAGACGAGGAAACACTTGATGCCACACTGAACTCAAGATAAATTGTGTGATACAATAACTACAATAACTATGTTTAGGTTTTATGAAGGCAAAAGACTGACAGCAGACTAAACCCATTTTTATGATGTTCTCATGTACATGTAAATCTCCAAATTTGATCTACTGCAATAGATTTTTCTATAACGTGAGTATTTGTAAAAAATGATGTACTTAAAGTATACTTCAATCTGAACATGTGGTGTACATACAAAAGGTTTGGGAGGAGAAATAGTTGACATTGTTAAAATCTTCTTGGTAACATAATGCATTTCTGACAAATTTGGTGTGTAAATGTTGTATGACCATTATGTCAGGGCAGCTTTTGTTGAGAGTACAAATATTACAGTCAAAAAAGCATACAAAATGCCCATTGTTTTGATGTGATGTTTGTATGTGTGAAAATCAATAATTAAAAAAAAAATTATAAAAGGAATAAGACATTATATTACAAACTGACTTCAGTAGAGAATCATTTGAAGATGTTTTCTTTTCTGGGATTACATTATAACATTCCAGGCAAACCTCAGAGTTTGACCCATGGACCATGAAAAGTACAGACCTATTTTAATAGAATAGTTACAATTACTGGCGATGAAGCAACGTTTTTGTATTTGAGAAGCAAGTGGACTCCAGGAAACTGACACACTGACAATTGTGAAAACATGAAAAGAAATGTTCTCCAAACATTTCAGAAGCAAGTAAAACACACTCCCACAAAGGTATTGTATGCTCATAGTCCAATGTTTTCTTTAGATGTGCTGTAAAAGACTGACATTGGTCACTGATATTTCCAAGACACCTGCAATTTATTTGTGCCCTAATGTACTTTAGCTAAGTTTTTTTTATAAAAAGCTTTTCGCTTTCTAGTTGTCTAGTTGTTTCTAGTCTAACATGGTGGCTGCTCTAATATAGTCTCAGTGTCATTCCAGAGGACGCAAGATGCAGTGAATAAGATTTGGGTTTAACCCAATGATAAGATGTTGAGTATTTCACTCTTTCATTGTAGCCATCTACCTGGCTGTCTCCCAGATGTCTGTTGGCTCTCTGTAACAAGAATCCTTGCTTTGTCAGGCCTCCACTTTCAACCATACCAGAAGCCCCACAACAATGGATCCGTTTCATAGTAATGTGGAGGCCAGGCTGTCATGTCAACACTGGGGTACGGAATTTGGGAGGAAAGACTATTATTCCGGTTTTTGGAGCATGTCAAGGGAGACCATCTCAGCCCTAAAGAACTCAAAGCAATTTTAGTGATAGACAAACATGGCCGTTATAGCACTTCAAACAAGGCAACAGGGATCGTTACTGAGGAACAAGTCAGTTATTCTTTTTTCATGTGGAGTAAGAAAATGTTATGAGACCTGTGAGTAGCTAAAATGGCAGATAACTTGTTCACGGCAGGGATTGAGATGTATTGGGCACAAATAGTTGACCGTTTCTTTGAATTAATGAATGATTATCAACTCCATCTCCAAATCTAACTTGTCACAGTTGCTATCACAGTTCCTATTTGGTAAACTTGATATGATGCAAGCTGCAGTGTTTATGTTATACTGAACAAGCTAGGATTTACATTGTCATCTATTTTGGAGAGAATAATACTTTTTTTTACGCAGCAAAGAATCTTTGCGTAAAAATGGATCCTAGATATTTTCGGGATTTCAAATAATAGTTTGACGACTCTAAAACGCTGTCAGGTAGCAACAACACTCGTGTGTCTGTTCGTCTGTGAATCCTTTGTAGCTTGAGTCATTGTGGAGTTAGTCATGTAAGTTGATAGCATTCTCAGTCCACAAGAGCTCCGGTCCATCCTCCACTTGATTATGTCAGCTCCCTCTCTGACTCCTCCTTCCACCTGATCTGGGATATAAAGGGTACTTTTTTAGAGGCAGCCCCAGAACAACACACTTGTTCAGGTGCAAGTGTTAGGTTCATGAGGTTCATTGGTGTTGTGTCTTTGTCTCTTTGTTTCCCATAGAACCTCGTTCAGATCTTCTATCTGCTGTGAAAGACACAGTAGGAGTTCAAGAGAGACAATCAGCATTATGTCCGCAGGGTTGGAATTGGTGGGAATTGCTTTGTGCATCTTGGGATGGATCATTGCCATCGTAGCCTGTGCCCTGCCCATGTGGAGGGTTACGGCCTTCATCGGGAGCAACATTGTGACAGCCCAGATCATCTGGGAGGGCCTGTGGATGACCTGCGTAGTGCAGAGCACTGGACAGATGCAGTGTAAGGTGTACGACTCCATGTTGGCCCTCTCCCAGGACCTCCAAGCGGCCCGTGCTCTTACTGTGATCTCCATCCTGCTGGCCATATTGGCTGTGCTCATAGCCATAGCGGGGGCCAAGTGTACCAACTGCATTGAGGACGAGGCATCCAAGGCCAAGGTAATGATCATCTCTGGGGTCTTCTTCATTGTGTCAGGGGTCATGCAGCTCATCCCGGTGTCCTGGTCAGCCAACACCATCATCAGGGACTTCTACAACCCCCTGCTGACCGACGCACAGAGGAGGGAGCTGGGGGCAGCCTTGTACATTGGCTGGGCGGCTGCTGCTCTCATGATCTTAGGCGGAGGGCTACTCTGCTGTTCCTGTCCACCCAATGAAAAGAGGTACAACCCATCAAGGATGGCGTACTCTGCTCCACGCTCCGCAGGTGGGCCCGGGTTTGAGAGGAAAGACTATGTGTGAAAAATGGAGAAAAAACTATGTTGACAATCCAAACTGTTGTGTACACCTTTCTAATAGTTGTGTGCCTCAGAAAGGGCTGAGCGAAACTGCCCATGGAGACTCCATCATGAAGGATGTATTTGGTGATGACTTTTATGGATGTTTTGTTGGATTTGGTTTGGACTTTCGTTTTTGTGTCTGTGATAATATCTCTGCTGTCAGAGTAGTTTCAGATGCTGGGACAGATTGAGAAAGATGAGGAAAAGATCCTTCCATTTGTCTTTAGTGAGGATGTATGAAACATAAAAGATCAATGGTTTTTAAACAATCCATACAATTCAGCTTTGGAGGATTTCAGTACCACTGATTCATGTAAATTGATGGTACAAAATGTTAGAAATAATTGTCTGGCCAATATAGTCATGTTAGTTTGGATATTGTATCAGGTTATTCCTCTAGCTTCAATATGACCACATTGTAATATGCATAACAGACTCTTTAAATCAGTAAATCATTTTAATCAATCAATTCAGAAACTAAAGATAAAGTTGGCTTTTTGGCATTTTATATAGATCTGTATTTCTTTCTATTACATGTCCATTTGTGAACTGTTGTTTTTTAATTATTTTTTTTCACAAATTTTAAGATTTGATACTGATCCTATATCATCAGTGTTATGAGTGAGATTGTGTGACATACATTTTGTACATGATTTACTGTTCTAGTGCACTATCAGTTTGACAAAGATAATGAGTACTATTTAACACAGTGTCAACAGTGCACAGGGTACCATAGAGGCCAGGGAGACACATGATGCATATCTCAGTGTCTGTGTGATAAGGTTAAATAGGTACACCATGTGTCTAGCCACAACAGTGCTTCTGTGCTGGTTCTGCAGTGCTAAAAGCTTAACTTACTTTAAAGAAAATAAAGATGTTTGTTTTTAAAGGTGTGACGTCTCTGCTTCCTGTCAGAGAACAATAGATGAAAGTCTGAAAGAAGTCCATCCTCAATGTTTGTCCTCTGTTTCATTCATCTACCACAGCTTCTCACAAGGAGAGACATGGCATTGTGTCATGCTTCTGTTATACACAATGCAATGGTGACGGTAATGATGGGATAAGGATCAGTACATGTGCCATTGTAAGGATAGCCTGATATGCAATCCCAGAGGCTGAGTTACAGCCAACCGGCAACTTAACCACTCACACGGAGAACAATTAGTCCCAAGATTACCTCACAGAATGAGGTGACAAATGCAGGCACAAAGAACAGGTATAACACTGAATCAGTATTTAATGGAATCTTCTGAACTTATCACTGATATATTAATTAAAACACACATATTTTCCCTACACCTATTTTCAGTGGCAGCATAAAGACTCAGAACACTGTTCTCTGTTAGCCCTGGGAAAACTGTTCTTTTTGAAACATATCTTGTAAAGCGTTATAAAACCAACATAAAATATTAATTTGTATCTTATGGTAAATATGGGAGAGGCCCATTGAGACTGGGTTGTATCACGTTACAGCCTAACTGTCTTTTTCCATATATCAATTTCTCTCACAAAGGTTCTCAACCTTTGAGAGACTATTCAAAGTAAATACAGTTGAAAAATTGGATCATTCAAATGTTTTTGCCATCACAAAAATGTCTTCTAGCCAACGCAGCATTGTACAATACCACTGCTGAAGCTACTGTATGGCTATTTAATATGCTTTCATTAATATTTCAACTGAAACGTAAACCAAGAATCTAGAAGAATGTGCATTTGTTATTATTGTCCCTCTATGGGCAATTCAAGTAGGTGTGTCAGCATGAATATAGAGTATATATTCATCAGCAAGGTTTCAACTTCTAAGGCTTCTATCCTCCAGTGACAGAGAGCTTTGCCAGTTTACTATAAGTGTAAAAGCAATAAGCCAGAGTGTGTTGAACAAATGAGTGAAACAAATGTGGTCCAAATATACATTTACTATGGCAGCAACAGCAGTGTTTGAGGTTGTTAATCATTCATCAGCACCACAGGTTTACTTTGATGGAGATTGGACATGCCTCATGAAGCCCAAGCATTAGTGCTTGCACGCAAAAGTATTGACTAACCAGAGATCCATTCCTCTAAACCTAGACTTCACAATTAAAAATTGTTTTGTTATATATAAATAAATTATTGTATATTATTTGTGAGAAACTAGGGGACCAAGTAGGGTTATTATTTGTGAGTAAGTAGTAGTATGCTATTGTTTGGAGGTAGGTTACTTTCACTAACACTTGAGAGTGTGTGCCTCTGCGCTATTTACGATCAATACAACTGTGAGCATAATTTGATGTAATATTTTAATTATTGTGCAGGGTATTCCAAATTTAATTTTAGAAAGGCCTAAATTGCAACATCTTGAGACAGCTCTGCTGTACACAAGGGAGTCATGAACTGGTCATCAAGTTAATAACATACACATGGTAATATTTCCAAAAGCCATAAAAAAAAGATTATACTAAAGCCATATCAAAAACCTCAAGTGCTTCTAACAGACTTTCAGTGACTGTCCTAGACTGTCGGCACACAGCTTCAGTGAAACCATGGTCACATGACCGATACTGGCGTGCTTGAAGGACAGAGAGGTTGCTAGGCACCTGGAGTCATCAGGGAAAAGGCTTTCCCTTGTACCTTCTTGAGCGGAGAACACTGGTCTCTCTCTCTGTGCTCACTGGATGGGAACAGAAACTAACTCCCACAGTTTACTGAATGTGTAATCAGAGAAAAAAGAAAACCACGCAAAATTGCATGTATTTTGCATCTAGATGTATAATGTTGTCACTTTTAATATGAGGTAGCCTAGTATATCTGGACAGTACTGCTCAACACAGTGAAGAAATTTCGCTAGACAAACAAAAGGTTAAGTTCATGGTAGCCTAACTCATGAAGCATGTTTTAGCAACTACCAAAGTAAGCATTGATTTTGCAAGATGTTGACCTACTTATTGATATTATTTTATCTGAAGCATGACATGACAGCCTTGTTCATCTTAAGTTTTTCCTTACAGTAGAACTGGATTACAATAGCCTACTAGTAGGCCTATCTTAAGAGAGCGCTGGTATTTCAATGTGTCGTTTGCCAAACACCTTACATTAAGAAAGACAGATGGGACAACCCTCTGACCCAAACCTTCTGATCTGGGTCAGGTTGTCCTTGGAAACAGACCCTCTGTGTTTATCTGGAATGTGGTGGGGAAGACATAGGTCTAATATGCTTTCCTGGCTCATAGGAAAGGTGAGAAACTCATTAAAATATCCCAATATTAACCGAGTTACTCCCTACATTCCTGGATCTTGTGTGCCAGGCTTAACCAAAAAATGTGGTGCTTTCATCATGGATTAGTATGATGGGCATGGCTTTACTTTATTTTACTCTGATAGCTACAAATACTGCTTGTGTAAGAACAGAACAATACAACTTGCAAACAGTATTGCTCCAGGTGAATGCCAGGTGCACATTTGACCAGGAAAAACATTGCTCTTCAGACAGGTTAATTGATTAAGTCATGCTGTAGCCTTCCTGGAAAGGTCTGACTTGATTGCAGTGCAAACACAGAATCTGTGTGTGAACCACAAACATTTGCTTTTCTGATTTAATAAAGAAAAATTTAACGAACACAAAGAATACTACTTAAATTCATAGTAAAATGGGTTACAAAAAACAAAAATAGAGTACATATATGATCAAAGTGAAACAAATGTACAGTAACAACATACAGCTAGGTGAGCCAAGACAAGCCTGCTACAAGACCATCTTAAATCCAAAATGCACAGTAGACCCAACACCTTAGTGACAGTGAAAGAGATTATTCTTATATAACGTCATATCTCTGACCTGTACCCTAACTGGTAAACACCAGTAGTCTAACTGGTAAACACCAGTAGTCTAACTGGTAAACACCTGTACCCTAACTGGTAAACACCAGTAGTCTAACTGGTAAACACCACCATGAGGTTGTGGAAACATGTAATAGCTGAAAGGATTCAGCGACCCCTATAGGTAAAGAAGTGGGAGTTTGAAGTTAAAGAAATAGTCAAACTCAAACAACCAATATCCTTAGATGGGAAATCTCTCGTTCCAAATATATACTATGTTACTCGAAACATGGTCTAAGTGATCAAAGAGAAACTATCATTTGTCTAGTTTATCACATCGGTACGGGATGTATCACAAGGCCGTAGCCATGGAGTCAACATTGGGGGGGACAAATTCAATTTGATAATTTTGGTTGCCTGTCGTAGCGTAGCTCATTTATATTTTTATATCAATATATTGGGGGGGACATTTGGACCAGATTTGAATATTGGGGGGGGGGATGTGTGTCCCCCAATATGTATTATGATTACGGCCTTGATGTATCACATGGAAGGACTGAATAAAAACTGGAATGCGTAGGGGCCCAACTGACCAAATGCTCTGGAATGCCTCCTGAAAGTGAAAGTTTGGCTTAGAAAAAACTACACTCAAAGTACACTACTACAATCAAATTAGTTGTAAGTAACCTGGTGAGTTGGGACAATCAGAGTGAGATAAATTCATACAGACACACATGAGCACAGTGCCATTGAAATGGTCAAGACTCATGACACATATGTAAGTGATTGGCCTGCAAAACATACAGTCTCTTAATTGACTTTTTGGACAGTAAATATGCCTATTGTGTACTTTACGTGAATACATGTTCAACACCAAGTACAGTATCCATCATAATACAGAGATATATATTTAGCAGATATTAAAATGTTACATTTGTGTCCTTCTAAGGCTTTTTTGTTGTTGCATATTGTCAAAGTCAACTACCTGTATATATATATATGTGCAAGTACATTGTATGCATACTTGAATGCTGTCTTGTGTCCAAATAGCTATGACCTTGCTCCATGGAATGAATTGCCTTGTTCATCCAAAAGCTTCCAGTGATAAGTCAATATAAATACAGTACATCAAGCATTTAGTAAAATCTACATTTTCTCCATCTTTCAAATAGCGTATGACAATCAATTCAGCCATTACAATTGCAAAAAGAACAGTTTCTATGTATAGAATACAATATCTTACATGCATTTCATTAAAGGGTTGTCAAATAGTGTCTCTCCCTAACATTAATATTGAGAAATTAGCCATATAGAATTATTTATGTTCATTTTGTTTCTGAATACATGATAGCTACATTCGCAAATCTTTTCACATCTTGACAGAATTCATAGTCATATGTCAATTAGAGGTATTATGTGATAGTTTAGATTTCTGCTGTGTATCTGGTCAGTTGAAATACAATGCAATTACATTTACATTTAGTCATTTAGCAGACACTCTTATCCAGAGCGACTTACAGTAGGTACAGGGACATTCCCCCGAGGCAAGTAGGGTGAAGTGCCTTGCCCAAGGACACAACGTCATTTGGCTTGGCCAGGAATCGAACTGGCAACCTTCAGATTACTAGCCCGCTTCCCTAACCGCTCAGCCACCTGACTCCCATACAAATGTATGGTACATTTACAGTCTCAGGCACAAATGACTTTACAAATGAAACAAAATTATTATCATGAAACAAAAGGCACAACCTCCAAAATTATTTCTTAGTGATTCTCTGACCATGGTCATGTTTATTTAAACAGTTCCCCCATGCCAGTACTTGGAAGGATGTCATTGACACATGGCAACCAAACCTTGAATCATCCAGCCCACTACAGTGAATTTAATGAATTATCTAGTGAAATAGAACAGAAGATGGGGTTGCCTGACGAGGTGAGTTACAAATAATTTGTAGCTCAATTGATTTGTTGAATACAACTGAATTGTTGAAATGAACAGAATACAATAAGATGCCAGACTTCACTAGTGTTGTCCTTAATGGCTCAACTTTTTTTACAATGACCATGTGGAATCCTCTGAACTCAAGGACCACTACTGAGTCCTGGAACTGCTTGGCACTGTATCTACCACAACATCTAACTCCAGCAACCTCAAGCTGTAGTCCTTTCAGATCTAGACCTGCCAGCTGGTGTAAGTGGCTCCATGTGCCAGTCCTTTATGGAGAAGCACCAGCCTGGATTATTTGCCATGCTGTGCCACCTTGCCCCGTCTGAGCCAGTCCATCCAGGGGGATTGGGGCTTGTCCTGTCCAGCCTCTGAGGTCCACGATGGGGAGGAGGAGGGCTGACGGACCCTGGTGGAGGCCATGCTGGGCCTATGGAAGAAGGACATGGAGTTGGAGGGCTTCTTCTGGACCTGCTCTGACTGCTGCTGGGTCCTCAGCTGTTGGTTGATAATGATCTGGATGTCATCCTGAAAGAAACAACAACTTTTGACAAAAAGCCACTGGACCTCTGAGACATTTCAAGATATGGCCATTAAATATGATACTAAATCTATTAGACTTTCTTATTAGGTTATCTATTTCATAGTCTGGCTTGAGGTTGAAAATGTAAGGCAATCCTAGTAAATGTATGGGACAATCTGGTAAATGTGTTGCACTATCTGCACATGGCCACTAGACGGCAGTAAGCCACCCAGCAGATGTCTTAGCTGGAACCATGACTCAGCAGTAGCAGGGTGCCCGGCCCCAGCCACACAGGCCACCTGTCAGTTATATTCCTCCAAACTGACAGGACTTTAAAAGGTTGTCCAAGTGTAGTCCCTGACCTCCAAGTAAAGACACTATGTGAGGGTAGCAATCTCTCTACAATGGTATGTGTCACTGAGAGCAAAACAAGGGAGAGAGAAACACACACAGAGAGAGAGAGAGAGAGAGAGAGAGAGAGAGAGAGAGAGAGAGAGAGAGAGAGAGAGAGAGAGAGAGAGAGAGAGAGAGAGAGAGACTCTTTAGGGACCTACCTGCCAATCCTCCAGCTCCTGAGACAGCTCCAATTTGCGTTGGATGGCCTCCAGGAGCTGGTTGTTCAGACACATCATGTCACTCTTACTTCGAATTAGCTCTGCCTCCATCAAGTTCTTCCTACAGAACCCAAACAAAGGACAAAATGCAGGGAGTCAGGTGGCTGAGCGGTGAGGGAGTCGGACTAGTAATCCGAAGGTTGCCAGTTCGATTCCCGGTCATGCAAACTGACGTTGTGTCCTTGGGCAAGGCACTTCACCCTACTTGCCTCGGGGGAATGTCCCTGTACTTACTGTAAGTCGCTCTGGATAAGAGCATCTACTAAATGTAAATGTAAGTTCAAACAACAGCACTCAACAAGACAGAGATGTTAATTCCTAACATCTCCTCAACCTAAACTGTACACATAATTCAGATTTTGGAGCAGAATGTACATGTAAACGATTTGAATTGGTTAAACTCACTCCTCACTATAAATACAGATCACCCGTGCAATTTAAGAGCTAGCTTTTTGGTGGCTTAGCTGGTTAAAGCAACGTTTATAAAGTTGGTAGTCAGAGGACCTGAGTTCAAACCCCAGTAAGGGCAAGATTGGGAGGAAGTGACACTGACGAGCTATGTGACAACATCTGTTACACACACAATTGAATGAGTTTGACAGTTGAACTGAAGGCAGTGAAATAAATCCCACTAGGAGTACTATCACTCTATATCTAGTATATGTATAAAAATTCCAAGACTTTTCTAAATGAAGAGGACACTGACTTTGTTATGGCTTCATCTCTGTCTCTGATGGCTTGCTGAACAACTCCTTCCTCTTGTCTGTTCCCAAGCTGGAGTCTCATTTTTGCGTTCTCCTCTTGCAGTTGTGAATTCTGTTTGAAGGAAGAAGGAGACAATCTAATACCATAGTAGCTTGGCTGTTCCAAAATATATCAGTTCTATATCAGTTTCTATAAAATATAGAAATGTGTGTAAAACATAAGGTGTGCAATGTATTAATACGTTTCGTTAAATACTGTAATGATGGGTTAAAACTGTACAGATGGCTGTCGCAGTCCTTCTTGGCCATTATAACCACAAGGTGGGGCACAAAGCATGATCACTAACATCAACTAACTTGTGTTGCAGTGGCTTTGGTGTCTGCTTTGTTAAGACTGAAATATACTATACACCCCAAATCAAGTGTGAATAGGATATCAAAGTGAAATGTCAGTCTCTGCTGTTTTTCAAGTACGTTTACCTAGCTCATACACTTGTATTATGGTATTTAGTATATACCTATATTAAGAGAAGATTCAGTAATCAAGACAAGTGGTTAAATTGATGAGGTACACCCGAAGAGAAAAATGTGGCTAAAAATCCTCAAACTAGCCTCGATCCAGAACTGAACTAGAGGTAGGGTGAACACAGAGACAACCAGGGCCTGATCACCCAGTCCGCCCCTGCAGGAGTCACGTGTTGGTTTAGCAGGGCCGTGCTGTTACCTGATCCCTCAGCTCCTGCACCATGCTTGGCTTCCCACACGGATCGCTCCCTCCGCTCACAAAGGCCGAATTCAGCTCCTGGGAGACACAAATGTTAGTGGAGAGATCCAGTGTCATCTGTTAGTTCTGTTGAGGTTTACACCTTTAAAAGAGTTTCTGTGTTGTTGCCTAGTTCTGTACTGGCCTCCAGGAAGGACGGGCAGTTGTTCAGTACAATGATAAGCTCAAATTACTGGTCGAAATGACAGATAAATACCATGAGCTACTGTTGTACAATACCCGTCTGTTTTTGTTCACTCACTGACTTGTGGAGGTTTCACCTTTGGTATAACCTTTGATTTACCAAGACATACTAGTTACAATCAGGAAATAACTAGTAGGATATAGTATAATTTGACTTCATTTCAATATCAACATCTGTCATCAGCTTAGTTACATGTAAATACTGAATTGGGAAAAACAATAGTTTTTAGACAGTAAAGTTGATTCTGTCCTAGTAAACCGGGTAAATTTGTGGTAAAACAATGAATTATAAATCGTTCTGCTTCCTAAGGATGATCTTTAGCCTTGACTTTACACAGTCACTGTATACCAGCCTAAAGCACTGCACAATCTGAAACTACAGATCTCAAACAAAAGCCTACATAAAAGCCTGCAAATATGCTACTGTGTTCCATTACACAAGCTGTGTGCTGATTAAAATAAAATATTTTAGATATATGGAAATATGGTGAATAGAACAAGGTCAGCCTTTTGTTGGCGTAGCCAGGTAGCATGGTTTCCGTGACACCATACACTATACCTCACCTGGAGGCTGTGGGTGTGTGCCAGGTATTGAGCTACATCCTTCAGCTGGAGTAGCATAGCCTGCGGTTCTTCCCCCTGACGTAAGACCCGTAACCCCTCTGGGTTCATCACTTCCTGGGTCAGAGGCAGTAGCAGCTCCAGGATGGTAGACAAGTCCTGGGCCATCTAGGAGAAGAGCATGATATAATTTGATTCAGATTTTTAAGACGTTACACAATGATGAGACAATAAAGACACAGTATCTCTATCCAACCATGACATTCCATTCAGAGAATGTTATTAATTTTCCAGGGAGTCCTGTTTTCTTCGGTTTAGGCTACATCACAAACATAAGGCAAGGTCATGATGGGCCACAGGTCATTGGGTTCAGGTGTACTGTCAGATAACAGTATGCACAGCTGAGATACCATTTCTTCCGTGTTGCCTAAATTTGTCTACTACCCTTTCATGTGTCAAGTTACTTTTAGAAAAAGAAATTTATGGAAAAAAGTGGGTTAAGGATATGAAAAACTAGGTTTTGTACTGTCAGATAACAGTATGCACAGCTGAGATACAATTTCTTCCGTGTTGCCTAAATTTGTCTACTACCCTTTCATGTGTCAAGTTACTTTTATAAAAAGAAATTTATGGAAAAAAGGGGGTTAAGGATATGAAAAACTAGGTTGTTTCTTTTTTTCTTAAATGTAATCCATTTTATCAAGGCACTTGAAACTAGACTTGAGAGCAACATGACATACATGTATAGGGTTCTTGCATGCACACACAAACACACACACACTGCTCACTTTCCTATCTCTCCATTTATCAGTCAAGGATGACAATATTAATCTAAAGATAATGAGGGGCCTGTATTTGCATTCCAAACTATATGTGTATTACTATAACGCAGATGAGCATGTGTGATTGTAATAGTCACTATAGTGACTGCAATATAGTGACTGTAATAGTTAAATACAGTTTGTTTTTCTTTATCAACTGTAAATGTCGGGAGTCAGATGGCTGAGTGGTTAGGGAGTCAGATGGCTGAGTGGTTAGGGAATCGGGCTAGTAATCTGAAGGTTGCAAGTTCGATTCCCGGCCGTGCCAAATGACGTTGTGTCCTTGGGCAAGGCACTTCACCCTACTTGCCTCTGGGGAATGTCCCTGTACTTACTGTAAGTCGCTCTGGATAAGAGCGTCTGCTAAATGACTAAATGTAAATGTATATTATTTTTGTTAATGTGTTCATTTAGTCAGCCAGGAACATTCCACTAACATAGTTTCAACAAACAGGAAATGTAATAAATGACTCATGGGAGCAATATAATTTTTTCCCCTGGAACAAAACAAGCAGAAAAAAGGGAAAGGAAATATGTGGTATTTTCCTTCTAACTATTTCATTGTCTTATACTTATTGTTTAACAACATTCTCTAAATGAGTTGTTGACCCAACTCAGTACCATGCTCCATTGTGGTTTGGTGTCTTTGAAGTTTTCCTGTGCAGAGGTGCTATTTCACCTTGTCATGGAGAACTTGAACAGGATGTTTTATTGCTTTGGTAACAGCAGCTACAAAGATTACTATTTATTGTGGCACGGCTCAGATTAAAATTAATGTGTAACTTTGACATAGATACTTTTGTTTTGTTGTTTATGGTAAACTAAAAAACTAACTAACTGTGTTCTAAATCCTCTTCATGCAAAAGGCCCTGGCCAATATTTTTCACATTCCTTGAACTGAATGACTCACTGTAAACAAGAACCAAAACATAAATTGCCAGAGATGGATATCATTGCACCTGTCAGCCACAGTGACAAAGAAAGTAAATACGTCCTACATTAATCAATTCTGATGTTATTGTTTGTTCAACTAATCTGGTTCAATATCACATGCCCTTACATTTAATGCTAGGTAAGCAAAGGGAAAGTACAGACAGCATTCATACTGTGTTTCCTGACCTACCTACAGTACTTTTATATTTAACTTTATACCTTTTTCCTGACCTGTGTTTCACAATGTTCTTACCTGCTCTCTACTGAGGCAATGGCCAATGGTCTCCAGACTAGTCTCTAGTTCAGACAGTAGGGAAGTGTCTCCACGGTTACAGCTCTCCTGAAGGGACACCTCCTCCTGCAGCTCTTCCACCTGGGCCTGCAGCTCCTGGGAGCGATCCCTGGCTGCCTCCACCTCCCTCCATGCCTCCGTCAGCTTAACGGACAGATGGACAACAGGGAGATGAACAGGTAGCCAGGTAGACAGACAGGCAGACAGATGGGCAGCAGACAGACAGACAGACAGACAGACAGATGTACAGACAAACACACCCGCACAAACAAGACATACACAGTTTCAGGTCAGTATATTGTACCTATCAATTGGATCCTTTGAAAATAATACAAAATGTACCTTCACAAGGGCATCTATCAAATCACTTATAATATATGTATTTATGGAGCTATCCATGTACATGTGTAGTGTAATGTATTATGTCATAAAAGCATATAATATATCTTAAATGTTACACCAAGCAATACATAAACAAATAGGGCTCGAGAGAGAGAAATCCTGACATGCCAGATTCCAGCCTCCAGTCTCACATGAAACTCTACGACAAGTGTGGAATCCTGCCTTGTTGGTTGTAGATACAATGAGAGGGATGAGGTGATTGTTCACTGCTTTCCACCACAGAACTGACCCCTGTTGTTCAGGCTGACAGTAAAATTCCTCTGTAAGAGAGGCGTATTACCTCTCAGACCCTCTGTTTCCAGACAGCCATGTTAAGTGCTGTTAGTTTGTGTACATTGGTTCTAAGGTAAGCTTTCGGGTTACTAGCTGCATGTTGTTTGGCAACATGTAGGTGACCTAGTGTGTGTGTGTCTGCACCTGTTGGCTCTGGTGTTGGTTGTGTTGGTCCTGCAGTGCAAGCCGGGTGTGTAGGGAGGCAAGGCTATCACGCAGGTCTGCGTTCTCCTGACACACACTGTTCAGACGCTCCTCCAGGGCCTGCTCTCTCTGTGTGAGACGAACAACCTGGACACACACAGGGAAACAGAGACAGATCCATCAGCACGCACACAGAAAACGTTCACATAATGGGATTTGTTTTGGCTCCGTAGCGTGTGGATGCGGGAAGCGAAACTCGGGATGTGTGTGTGTGGATGTGTCTTTGAGCAGGTGCATGTCCGTCTGATACCGTGTGTGAGAGTTTGCGCTGTGCTTTCACGTGTGAGTGGATGCACACGTGCCCACCTGCTCCCTCATGGCGCTCAGCAGCTCCTCGTCCTGAGGCCTGCTCTGGCTCCCTTGCCTGAGCTCATGTTTCAGGACCTGGAGCTCACCGGTCATTGCTCTCTCCACCTCCATTGCCTGGCCAGCGAGAGACAGAAATAACATAAATGATGGAGGGACCCCAAGTGAAAGACGTGAGACATGCAGAGAAGGACAGGTGAGCTTAGGGACAGAGGGCTCAAGGCTCAAGACTAGATGAAATACCCAAGACCACCACTGCCAGTGTAAGCTTCTACTTATTAGGTACATTGTTTCTGAGATAGACATCTGAGAGAGGTATGAGACATGAATCAATGTTACTGTATTATGCGATTTCATGGAGAAAGACATTATTATCCTGGAAATAAATATCCTGAGAGTGTAAGATTCTAATGCTGCAAGCCATGTGGAAAATGAAAAGAAGATCACATTCTGCAGTGGAATCAGAGGAATTGCCTTTGCCTCAAGCACATGAATGCATGTTCTCATACAAAAATAACAAGAAATGTCTTCTGGCTGGACATTTTGAACTGTGAACTGCAAGATGGGATTTGAGCAATTATTGACTTCCCAATACAGACACATGCCTTTGTGAAAGTTTTGAGCGTACTAAACACTACAAGCGAGACAGGAATCTGTGAGGGCTGTGCCAGTTCTTCAGCAACTCAGCTCTCCCTGGAGCCCTGGTCCTGACTCAGCAGTTGGCCGGGCGCTGTCAGGTCCCATCACACACACACAATACAGGATGAAAGAACCAGGGCAGATGAAGCGGGGCATCTTGGTATTGGCAATGACATCATCATGCCACATTAGGCAAATATGCATGAACAAAACTTGGGGGATAAGGGCAGTGTGGTTATCCGTGTGTGTGTTTTTGTCTTTGTTGGTGTGTGTATGGCGTGGGGAGGAGGGGGGGGGGGGCGCTAATGAACACCCATAGAATGAAACAGAACAAAGCACATAGACACTGTAGGAGGTGTGGCAGGGACGCACGCTTGCGTCAATCGGTTGCCCCCCAACTCCGCCCCCTACTTGCCAATATGAATCCTACCCACAATAGAATAAGCCACCCACTGGGAATCCACAGAGTCAGAGTAGGGACGCTACGTTTGTTAGGGACACAAAGCCAAGCACAACACCCCCCTTAAAGAGGCCCAATCCCTGACCTATCACCACTCAAACAGTGATGAGCACAGCAGCTGACTCCCCCAGCAGTAATCGGACCTTCAGGGACCCCTCTCAGAGAGTGACCAAGCATAGTGCTCCCCTGGGATGAAGGGATCACACATGTGAGGAACAGCCTCAAAGAGAGAAAGATTCTTATCTCTCCGTTTTTTTGGGCTTGATTTATCTCTCCATTGCTTCCCTCTTTAAATTGAATGACGCGCTCTGGGTCAAAAGTGAAATAAGGGCCCCCAAATGGGGGTCTTGTTTTACATAAACGGAAAGCAGTTTGACAGGTGTTAATTTTAGGAAAATACATCCTGTTGAATGTGATAGTGTTTGAAGCCAAGGTGAAGAAGTGGACACACAGTTGGTTAGAATTAACACAGCTAGACAGCATATTCTTCATACACAGATGTTAACAAATTATATATATTTTTAAACCGTATTTGGATCGGAAACAATATTTGACTTGAAGTACACTGGCCAAATAGTTGATTAACGATTATCACATAATTTAAGAAAATGTTCTATAACAATACTCATGTTCACTTTCCTTATATTGCAATATATCATTAACCAAATAATCCCTTGCAATGTCCTTGTCTGTGGGAAGGATCGTCCAAGAAAATGACTTGTGAGGAATGGAACGTGATGTTTGATGCAAGCCCAGATGTTGCTTACATTTCTGGCTTATCAGTTACCACCCAACTCCCTTTCTGGTTAACGCTGCATAAGCAATAGAGTATTTACTTGAAATTAGCAACTGTGTGTACAGAATAAACAATATCCGTGTCTTTTAATTTTTGGTTAAACACTGACTGCATCATTCTCTACTGTACTAATCTTCTGTTCCTGTTCCACAATATTTATAATTAGATTGCACTTTTCAGTTCCCAGGAAAGTCCTCATAAAATCTTTTGCAACACGTAAATGAATGAAGTTAATACTGGAAAATTCACAGTGGCAGAAAGAAATGTCAGCAACTCTTTTGCATCATTGTAATCATTAAAGAAAAACTCATCATCCAAGTCATAATCAACCGAAACATTGAAAGTACCTGGCATGCAAAATGTTATGTTTCTTTTACCTCAAGAACTGTTTTAATGACATTCACAGTCAGTTGGAAAGCCCATAACAGACTGGCAGATCAACATTGATTTTGCAGATACATCCCTTTTCAACAGCCACTGTAAGAATATTATAGGTCTAAAAATATATAACTATAACAAGACTCATCTTGTTTGTTAACTGTTCATTTGAAATTTGGTGGTAAAAATTATGAATCATCGCTCTCACATTACAGCTGAAATATTTATACGTTTCCCTGTCATGCTCTGACTAAATCTACCCACCCAACCCTAAACAAGAACAAGTCAGCTAACCCCTTTACACAATTCCATCCATATACGACAATACAGACATACGCTTTTATGGATGTACAGTATGTGTTGGATACTCTGTGGTACAGCCCAAAATAAACATTATATGCATATACTGTATTTATCCAGATCAAGAATTTCCACGAGGACCATCTCTCTCATAAAAACAAAGAATAGTTATTCATATACACTCCTCCTTATCTCCCACACGTACGCCCACACACCGATACACAACACATGCGCTCACACACACACCTGGTAAGATGGGCACGACCACTCACGTCGCCTGGGCTGGTACTGAGGAACACGCCATTGCTCTTCAATTCAGGGAAATCTCAGACTGTTGTGT
The DNA here is from genome assembly GCF_963692335.1 of Osmerus eperlanus. NCBI lineage: Eukaryota > Metazoa > Chordata > Actinopteri > Osmeriformes > Osmeridae > Osmerus > Osmerus eperlanus. The sequence continues at coordinate 8,897,784 of NC_085028.1, forward strand.
GACTTTTACAGTTAAACAGAGTCCAGAGTCAACCATGGTGGCAGCCTGCCAGCCAAGTAAACCCAAATCTCTGCTTCCGCCTTTCTTCAGAGCTTAGTGAGATAGCTCCAGTAAATTGACTTTTTCCTGCATGACAAAATGAACTCACGGGGGACCGTCAGTAATTCCACAGAAACTCACATCATCAGACCACACGGATCTGGAATTAAAATGTTGCTTCCCCTATCTGAAGGTGACTTGAGTCATAGAGGGTTGTACAACCTTTCTCTAAGACATGTAAGTGAGCTCAAGTTAGCCATTTAACTTTCATACTTAGGAAAATATAAGATGCCAAGCAACAAAGGTGGTCAGTCATGTGTTTCGTTCACCCAAGTTTACGTCACAACCCTAAAGTTAAGGAAAACAACCTCCTCTTGGCAGACTGATACTAGCAGCCCACTCAGGGCTATCTAACCAAGTGCAATATAACTTTCAGGCAATCATTTTTTTCTTGCTGAAATGATAAGTTGAAACAGATTTCAAGTTGTGGTTTGCACTTAAAAACACAGCTACTATGCAGTGTACCTAAGTTTAATTTAGTTGAACACATACCTTAAGTGTTCTCAGAAGAGTGGAATTAACAAAAATGAGGCATTTAAAAGAATTAACCAGATTGAATAATTAAAAACCACCTGACAGCTGTGTCCTCTGTACTGTATGACTGCCACAGCCACATGGGTCACACGGTACACAGACTTGCAGTCAAAATGTCTTGGTTGAAGTCAGCTCTATATTTTAGTAGCTGAAGAACAGTTTGAACTCAAAAGGGAGATGAGTCAGATTCATAAAAATATTATAGCACTTAGCATTTCTTAATTTTGAATTGATATCCTTAATTTTCCTCAGAAACCACACTGTCAACTATCTGCCCCAGATCTGTATTCAAATTGAGCCACTGTCCATATTTACTGAGTCTTTTTACTTGTTTGCATGAATGTTTACAGTCTCAGTCTCTAAATCTATTATTTTCCTAAAGCATACTACTTTGGTCTACTTACTTATGTAATAACCAAGTGATGTATTTAATTGTCACTGGTCCTTTTAATCTAAGGACCAGTGCTAAAGCAGATATGCACATGCTTCTTATCTGCCTGTTATTGATTATATTCTGTACACAGTGTTTTCTGACAGGCCTTGGACTGAGTCACATCTGGTTTTGGCCTTGCTATATACCAAGGTTGCTTGTTCAGTACATTTGGTTTCAGTGAATGGATTGGGTAACACACCCATCTTATCAGGTCTGGCTCAAGACCAGAGTATCATAGACAAGACTTGAGTGTTTCTTTCAACAAGGCTCATGTGCTGCTGCGTGAGTACCTTACCTTTACCTTCACCTTATTCCATTGTGTCTTTTATAAGCAAACTTTTAATGTGTTACCTGAGAAATATCCCCAATAACAAAAGAGTCTGGCCACAAAACACATAATTCCTTGAGGAATCTCAAACCATTTCTAATTCCCATTTCAAAGTGACTCACAGTGTTCAGCTGCTCTCTAAGGCGTTGCATATGTTCTTGGTGCTCCTGCTGGGCCCTGGTCATGTCTCTCTCTGATGTGCTCAGGGCCTGGGTCAGCTGCTCCACCTGGACACTCAGCTCCCTCACGTCCCTCTCCAGGTCCCCCACCTGGCTCTCCCACAGGGACTGACAGCCCTCCAGCTTCAACCTCAGATCATGTTTGCCCTGCTCCAGCTCCTGAAGGGCAACACATACACATACTGTATATGTACAGCATTAAACCACTGATTACCACTGAATTGACATACAGGCTACTATTAGTATGTCTACTATTAGTACAAGAAAACCCTTTTTATTTTATTTGGGTATAACAGGGAAACATTGTAACATTGAATCAATAGTCGGTTTGCCAAACTTTACAGAATTTGATTGATGAGATGAATAAAGATGAAAATCTTGTGTACCAAGAACCGACAGTGTTGATAGTTGGCCATAATGATAATGACATAACCTCACGTGGGTGTGATCAACTTTAAAATAAGAGTGCACAATGGTTCTCATTTTAATGATCAGCTTAGAAACTCCATCTTTGTCTTACCGCTCTGTGGCCCTCACTCAAGCAATACAGTAGATCACTTCACACATCAGTATTTATGTCTTTATAAGATCTCCTGTGGATTTGTCTGTGAGAGTATGGCCATGCTAGTTAGATCAATTATGAGCTACAGACAAATAAGCTTCACCACACAGGGCCACATAAAGTGAGGAGTTTCAATAATATTGAACATAACATAATGTGAGCAGTGAAAAGCAAATATAAGGTTAGTAAATCTTAATGATAATAACTGCAGCCAATAAATTGGCTTGGTGAACACAGAGCAGAAGAAATGTGTTTCTGTCAGAAAATCAATTATGGTTTAAAAAAAATCATCATACATAAAAGACTACTTTAGCATCTTGAGTTATATTATCTAATGTATTTGCAACATGCTCAAGGCCCATGAGGATACTATACACGAGGAATGTGATATTGGCATACATTTCCCCAAAAGCTTCAACTGTGCTGACAAAATAACAGAAAATACGAGTGGTTTAGGCAACTGTAATGTTTATCCTGAAATACAGGGTGGCACTAATGGAAAACTTCAACCCAAGAATTTTTTTGGTGGATAATACAACGTTTCTAGTTAAATTTAAACTCTTGACCTGTAAACCTGTATTTGATAAGCCAGTAGCCTTTGTTTATCTGCTTTGCTATTGATACGTTATTCATAGCCTACTGTTTGTAACAACTGTAACAACACATAAACAGTCAAGCACACAAACCGGCTCAGTGTTTATCTGAGACGTCATCCTGACATCGATCTAATTTGATGGTTACATTTTTTATAAAATGTTACTGTACAAATACGTTACATACGTCTGGATTTATCTTACCTCAAACTTGTCTGCGTATTGTTCATGAATAGTTTGGCTCTCTTCTTTTAACTGACGATTTTCCAAAAGCAATGCGTTTCCCAGCTGCGCTGCCAAAATAACCTCTTCCTCCTTTTGTTTCAAAGCAGCTAAAAGTTCACTGGGGTCTTGATAATTTGTTATTTCCTCTGTATCATAATCGAAATAGAAATCATCTTCCAATTCCATTTTCTTCGATTTAAACCCCCAGTCACCAAGCCGATTCATATTTGTTTTTATATTGAACAATACAACGTTCCCTTTGATGAAGTAAAATAGATTTAAACTCTTAACATTATCCCTACTTCGGCTAAACCTAGCTGATCGAAAATTAAATCCGTATTCATCTGTTGCCAAAACCACCTGCTTGCATTTCCGCCGTCTTTGAACGAATGAACCTGTGAAGTGATAACCCTAATGATAGTGATAAGCCTCTCGAGCATGAGTGAAAGTAGGCTGGTCCCTTGTCCCTTGCAGGTGACGGGCTCCCAGAGGATTCTGTGGACAATAAACCATTGCGTCGTCCATCAGTTGCCTCCCTAAGTTTGACATTCATGACTGACAAGGCGCATGCTCTATAACACACAAATTGTTTTGCAATCAGGCTTTTATGGGTTAAAAATATGTATAATATAGTAGGCTACATACTATATGTACATGTATTCAAAAACGTTGTAAAATATAGCTGCAAGCAGCAATGAGGTGGCCAAGCAATCGAATGACCCATAAAACATGTTGTACATCCTCAGAAGAGGGTTACGAGTACACGCAACAAGTTTGGTGCGAATCCATCAAAGATTTGCTGAGATACGACCCAACTTTCTGTTTTCTGGCTTAACGGCACATTTTGAAAATCCAAAAAACATATGATGGCTTTTGTGAGGCTTGGTCTGAAGATGATCTCTGCCAAATTTGGTGAAGATTGGAAAACATTTGTAGGAGGAGTACAGAAAAAACGTTTTTTCAGTAATTCAAAATGGCGGCTGCATCAATTCGGCTGTTATCACAAGTTATCATGTGTCACACACGGGATGTCCCAAGATATCATGAGACAAAGGAATCACTTAATAAAGGCAAACGAATCAACAGTTATTGGCCAAAACACATTTTTGCATCCTGCGGCCACGCCCAGTGATCACATGACACCAAATTGTTTGGACATCCTCAGATGAGGGTTCCGAGTCATGATACCAAGTTTGGTGTTGATTTCTCAAGGATTGGCTGAGATATGACCCAACTTCCTGTTTGGTGTCTTTGCTGCCGATTTTGATTGGCTGTACCGGACAAACGGTTTTGAAAATAAAAAATCTTTGGATAAATTCTGTGAGGGTTGCTCTGACGATGATGTGTGCCATATCTGGGGAAGATTAAAGAAGAATTGTAGGAGGAGTAGGCTTTCAAAGGTTTTCGATAAAACCGGAAATGGCGGAAAATCTATATAACCGGAAATTGACGTCATAGGGTGTGTTGAACTCGTCTTGACCCAGGGAATCCAATGGTACCTCATTTTTGAAAATCGGTCATACGGTTCAAAAGTTACGTGTGTAAACACAAGTACAACTTTGACCCGTTGGTGGCGCTAGAGTGCTCCAATGGGAGACATGAAACTTGGTGAATATAAAGAGGGGACTGTGCTTAATGAGTGTGCCAAATTTCACAACTTTTACCATACGGTTCTAGGAGCTGCCATAGACTCCAATGGCAGAAGAAGTGTAATAATAAATATAGCTGCAAGCAGCAATGAGGTCGCCAAGCAGTCGAATGACCCATAAAACATGTTGTACATCCTCAGAAGAGGGTTACGAGTACACGCAACAAGTTTGGTGTGAATCCATCAAAGATTTGCTGAGATACGACCCAACTTCCTGTTTGCTGTCTTAACAGCACATTTTGATTGGCCGTACCGGGCAAACGGTTTTGAAAATCCAAAAAACATATGATGGCTTTTGTGAGGCCTGGTCTGAAGATGATCTCTGCCAAATTTGGTGAAGATTGGAAAACATTTGTAGGAGGAGTACAGAAAAAACGTTTTTTCAGTAATTCAAAATGGCGGCTGCATCAATTCGGCTGTTATCACAAGTTATCATGTGTCACACACGGGATGTCCCAAGATATCATGAGACAAAGGAATCACTTAATAAAGGCAAACGAATCAACAGTTATTGGCCAAAACACATTTTTGCATCCTGCGGCCACGCCCAGTGATCACATGACACCAAATTGTTTGGACATCCTCAGATGAGGGTTCCGAGTCATCATACCAAGTTTGGTGTTGATTTCTCAAGGATTGGCTGAGATATGACCCAACTTCCTGTTTGGTGTCTTTGCTGCCGATTTTGATTGGCTGTACCGGACAAACGGTTTTGAAAATCAAAAATCTTTGGATAACTTCTGTGACGGTTGCTCTGACGATGATGTGTGCCAATTCTGGGGAAGATTAAAGAAAAATTGTAGGAGGAGTAGGCTTTCAAAGGTTTTCGATAAAACCGGAAATGGCGGAAAATCTATATAACCGGAAATTGACGTCATAGGGTGTGTTGAACTCGTCTTGACCCAGGGAATCCAATGGTACCTCATTTTTGAAAATCGGTCATACGGTTCAAAAGTTACGTGTGTAAACACAAGTACAACTTTGACCCGTTGGTGGCGCTAGAGTGCTCCAATGGGAGACATGAAACTTGGTGAATATAAAGAGGGGACTGTGCTTAATGAGTGTGCCAAATTTCACAACTTTTTACCATACGGTTCTAGGGGCTGCCATAGACTCCAATGGCAGAAGAAGTGTAATAATAATAAGAAAAGGTAGAAACACTTAAGTGGCTTCGCCGCTTCGCGGCTTGGCCACCAATTAATTCATGGTCTCTTTCCTGCCAAGTACAGCTTCTGTGAATGGCACTCTGCTGGATATAGTCTGGGGCTGCAGCCAGTGTCCACATGAACTAAGTATCTCTCTCTATTGTGTTGAACCACCAGGGGTCAAAGGTCAGCCCCCATTAGGCTCTAAGGAGCAGGGGGCAGCGGCACTAGAATAAAAGACACAGCATCTTGACACATGGCATGCACATTGTTTTCTAGGAAGGCCATGGCATCTGTACATATGGCTATGGGGGTGAACCCTAACACAGAGAGACTGTATATCAAGGCTTGTCCGCCTGCATTAACCATTGTACCCATTGTCTCTGTTCAATGTGTAGGCTTGTGGTGATTAAAGGGAGTGTGCCTTAAGCATGACAGGATGCCACACTTGTGGCCTGAGTAGCAAACAAGGACAGGAGGTCAGAGCAGTTTACAGCGTCTCAGTATAGCTGAAGCCACATGAATCATCTAACTAACAATCATTATAGTAATTGGTTGGTTCAGCAAACTTTGAAACAAGCTGGTTGTGATTTATAAAATTCATAGATGTACTGTATAGTGTATGTGTCTCATAAATTATCAATTCATTAAAATACATTCCAACACCCTGAACTACCCTGCACCAAATGTCTACTACCCCCAAACCTTGATGCAATGGTCATATTATATTTTAGGTATAATGTTTGTCTATTATTTAAGATCAGTTTACAGTTTTTTCTAGACTGAATTGAACAAAATGCTATTTCAAGTTCAAATGGTCACTAGATCTAAACTATTATGCAGTTATAGCATCTACAGTAAATAAGGAAAGGTTCAAGGAGGACCTCTAGTGGCGATTTTTGTAAATGTTTCCTTATAAAAACTCTACATATTAGTATTCCTTAGATTTGACGTAATGATTAGCCTTTTAACTCAGTTTAACCAGAACCAGAGAAGAGATGTATTTTATTTTCTACTCTCTCCAAATGCTGAAGGATTGCCACACAATTATGCATAGCCTAAAAATACAAGTATTTTCTTGTTTTGGCAACCTGGAACGTCTACAGTCCTCGAAAATTCGAAGCTAGCTATTTAAAGTAAAACGTGACTGTCTTAACTGTCTTAACTGTAATTGTCTTTACAAATGATGTAATTCTCGTGTAATTCTGGTATTGATGAGTTTTACCATTTTAGTAACTCTAGAATGTTCTTAGCTGTGCCGGAAGTTGTACGTGAAACAAATGATGTAACACAAGTCCAGATTTAACGTCACAGTAAACTCCGAAGGTCGCTCATACGCATTTGAAACTATTCAGAGTCAATTTCTCTACTTTATAGGAGAAATCTATCTTAATTTTTACGTATCTTCATAGCTCTAACAATGCCAAGAGGAAGCCGAAGCCGAACATCTAGGATGGCACCGCCTGCAAGGTATGAATGATCCCTGTGTGTGTGAAAGGTTAGCTAGCTAGAAGTTAGCTAGCCGAGTATACAGTAAGTAAACCAGGATTATAACGACTGACGAGCTGGCCATCGTTCTGTTAGGTATCCAGATAACAGTAATGGGCATTAACATCTCATTTCGGCGGGGTTAGCCTGACGTATGTTTATATTGAAGTATTTGCTCATTGTTCAATTGTACATATATATATATATATATATATATTCTTCAATATCAATAACACCGTTTAATAAAGCTATCTCTATGTTAACTATCCAGTCTGCTACTGACCAGTTTGATAGATGTATCGAAGTAGAAGGTAGCTACTGTCAATTGCTTGGTGTTTGTTTCAACTATAAAACTTTACTGGTAAAAAGTAACAATTTTCTGTTTTGTTAAACTAGCCGGGCGCCACCGCCACCCCCCATGGCCAGGGCTGCACCTCCGTCCTACGCCCCAGCTCCTACCCATGCCCCTCCATCTGCCATGGCAGCACCTGCCGCGGCCCCCAGGCAGCCTGGCATGTTTGCCCAGATGGCAACTACCGCTGCGGGAGTAGCCGTGGGCTCAGCTGTAGGGCACACCATTGGCCATGCAATGACCGGGGGCTTTGGTGGTGGCGGAGGTAACTCAGAAGCTGCCAAGCCTGACGTCACATATCAGGTACTCAGATCTTAGTCATAAGTGGCTTTAAGGCCCTGTCTAATGTGGAGATTACACAAAACAACTAATGACAAGTTTGAGCAAAACAAAGGAATAGTAATTCAAGATGTGTATATTGTCACATCTTATCTTCAAGTATCTTCATGCCGACTGAGTAGCACACTTGGGGATGGAAATATAGTGGGGTGTTTGGTTGATAGTAAGTGAGTGACAAAATAAAACCTTTTCTTCTCAGGAGCCCTACCAGGCCCAACCTATGTACCAGCAGCCTCCCCCTATGTATCAGCAACCGCCCCAGTCCATGTACACACAGGAGCCCCAAGCCCCACAGAGCTCTTGTGCATATGAGCTCAAGCAGTTCATTGAGTGTGCCCAGACCCAGAGTGACCTCAAGATGTGTGAGGGCTTCAGTGAGGTGCTGAAACAGTGTAAATCCAATGGTAAGTTTGTATGAGTGTATTTGAGTGCATGCTTAGTGTGTATGTGATATTATGCCCCATTTATGGGTCAGGATAAAGATAAACTAGGCTATACCTTACATTCCTCAATGCTGCGTAGTAAAATGAGCTTAGGCTTAATAGTTGTTGATTCGAGAGTCTAAGGCAGCCAAGTTAGAATTTGATTTGGGCCTCAGGAATTACATATTATTGTCAAAGGTCATGGACTGAACAAGGTAAATAGGCTGTGGCTGTAGCTGTGGTTTGTTTTTAATTCAGAGAAGAATCAGTGGAACGCCGTGTTTTTTTAGTTAAAGTGCAGATGTCATTGGCCATAGGATATCTATCAAAACTTTATAAAACACATGTATGACTTAATATATATATATATATATTCTGGATCATTAAGTAAGGAGAATACTACTTAACTTCTTTAATCTTTCTCCACAGGTTTCTCATGAGTGTGATAATCCTTGACACTGCTGAATGCACATGAACATGTGCATGTACAGATGGTGACATTTTCAAAAGCTCAATAGACTTAATATGGTATTTAATCAAAGGCTTATTAATAATTATCAATCTTACATAATAAAGCAGTCTGTCAGACTTGTAAAGGTGGTATTGTGTATAATGTTTATTTTTGGTTTGGTGCATGTGTTAAGATGACGTTCCTTGTTCCAAATGTTCAGTATTTCATAGGCATCAGTGCTTTGGCTTGTGATGAATGCAGTTCTTGAATACTTAAACACAGACTTTTTACCATCACAATGTACTCAAATGACCTCTACACGTTCCTTCCAGTGGATTATGGTTGTAAAATCACAATGTGCTTGTAACAAGCAACCAGGTTATAATAAAGCACCTGGGCCTTGAGTCCATTGGACCAAGTGTGGAGTTGTTTTTATCAGGTGTTATTTCTCTCAGCCCTGCTGCCCTACTGTATTGCACTGTATGTCCATACTTCAGTACTAGCTCAAGTCTTGCATAGTGTATGCAAATCCAAAACTGGTTGTTATAGTATTGTCATGTATTTCCCCTGTTGCAATCTTGTCACCAAATGTAACAAAATATTTGTTCCCATAAACCTGTTTTGCGTTCATCCAACCACATGCCCAGAAGGAGACTAGACATTTGCAGCAAGTAGAACAAAGCTCCTGACCCAAGAAACATTAGAAGGAAAATACTTATATCTGTGATAATAAACATGTAAGTAATTACTATGAATCATGATTAATTCTGGAGACATCCAACTCAGATCACTTGTATTTTGTATCATTGTAACATTTCAAAATGTCGTACTTCGAAACTCTTGATTCATAATCTATAATCTACATACTAGCCTATGATAGGCTGTGGTGTAAGATTTTCTAAAGACAATGTGGTAATAGTAGCAGAGATGAACAAACCTTTCACCAAAATATGAAACGGAGGCTAACAAACCGTAGACTAGCAGCCGGGGATTCGTTTATTGATACAGAAGTAGTTGTCAGCAATGTACTGCATGTAATGTCATGAATAAGATGACATGCGTAGCCTACACGAGCAGCTTTCAACCAAAGATTTATTTTTGGCATCTGACATTAGCGTTCACCCTTTTTCAAAGCGGTCCACACGAAGACGGGCTGGATTTACATCGCATGCTAAGAAACTTGTTTTCTCATTTGTATGCCGCAATAGGCCAATATTTATTGTGCGAATAGGAATGAATTACCGTCATAAAATGGATTAACCACGCATTTATTCCGTGAGTAGGAAGAATGTATAATTTATTGTGAGCTATTTGCACTTGCATGGCAGCACTGTAAAAGGTCATGATAATGGCCAACAACACGATGTTGGCCTATGTCAAGTGTGGCATTTTAGGCATATGCTCATAGAAACCGAGGGTGGTCTTCCATTTTTCTATACAACGAGAATCAAATGGATTACGCACATTACTGTGGGGTTCCGAACAATTATACAATGTATTCGTACAATAATTTCGCATAAACTACCACACATTAATGTTATATATTATAGCCTAAATACTGAATCTGTCTATGGTGTACCATTTCATATGATTTCCAGGGCACTCTGTCCCGACTCCCCAGCCTTGGCACTCAACAGCAAAGGGCGGAGCATCTGTCATTGTGCAGTTTATTGAGTTTAACCATATACTGATATTAACACACCATGGCCGTAGTTTACACATCCAACTATCTAAATTGCCCCGTGCACATTTCTATTACGCATAGGCTAGCTCATCAGTTAGGTCGTCGTGACCATATATCTATGGTCGTGACAACCGGTAATGTGAAATTGCTGGATTTTTTTATCGCCACAACGTAAGGCAATTTTGTATTTTGGAAACCGGACGTCGTGGCCACGTGATTAATTCGAGTTCGCGGGTTTGTAAATGAGGCCCAACCTTCTATGAGCATTTAACAACTAGTTGCAACCATCATTTGCCCAAAAACAAGCCTTCTGTCACCCTGAGACAGAAATGAATGGCACACATGTAGCATGTAGTCATTATTAAAAATAATGATAGACTATTCTTATATTCACTTAATTAGGGGGCCAGGGCTGGTCTACTCTTTGTCCCCCAGCCCTGCCTATAGGCTGCTTTGATCCTCGTGGTTGCTTATGCAATTAATGGCATATAAATCACAGCTATGATGCAATTCAATGATAGTTGGTAGTATCAGTGGGCTATATGCAGTTGTCCCATTAACCCTATTTGTTGTATTGTAGCCTGTCAACAACGCACCTATATTGTTGCCTTGGATACCCTGCCAACCCAACATGACCAAAGAAGACGAGATCCCTGATTGGGTCGGAGCGCTGGAGTTCTACGATAAATATGACCCCAAGGAAATTCTGGGAAGGTAGGTTACAGTTAGCTTGTATTAGCCTATTTATAACATAGCCTACCCTATACTTTCAGAAAATAAGATCTAGGTGGTTGTCTTTGGGAACAAAAAAATATTAAGATCTACTAGGGGTGAATCATTCTTAATCAGAGTTTCCATACCTACTCTTGTGACCAGCGTGTATTCAAGTGAATGTGTTTGGGGTCAAAGGCAGTGGCGGCTGGGAAGCCCCCGTGAGGCGGGGGGCCGCCCACGTCCTAAGGGCTCCGCCCTGCATATCAAAAAACAGACTAGGCCTATATAAAAAACGTAACAGATCTAAATAGGCTTAATAGTCTCAATCCCTGAATCTGGCAACAATGGCTTTTACGTATCTTACGTGCCTTTTGTGCCATCTTGCCATCAGACAAAGTATCTTTGTCTGGGGTGTGTGAATAAATGAGTCATTCACCACTATGACTATGCTATTGTTGTGAATAATCTGTTGTACAGGTTTCGAGTTTATTATTATGTGTAACAGCTAACATAGTTAAACCCAGACGATTGTGGATTCTAAATTCTTGTCCAGATATTTTGGGCAATTAGTATTCAATTTTTTAGATATTCCAGAAACCCCTTTTATATCCGATTATGTTTTTCTGTCTCTGACTGTTCAGGGGAGTGAGCAGTGTGGTGCGACGTTGCGTTGATAAACGTACTTCTCAGGATTATGCTGTAAAAGTCATTGACATCACTCCCTCTGACAAGATGACGCCCCAGGAGATTGAAGAGATCCGAGATTCTACTGTGAAAGAAATAGATATTCTCAAGAAGGTCTATGGACAGGAGAATATCAGTAAGTAAATTGATAACACTATAACACATACTGGACAAGTGCACATTCCACGATACATCACACACTTTAGCACTTTAGAACAGATGATGGAGCATCCAGAAACACTGTGAGCTGATGTACTCCACTATGTTGCCTTTAAGAAGTGACAACAATCATAGAACATAAGGAAATATTTGCACATTTGGATCTCACATGGGAGAAATTGCTCAAATCCAAGTTCCATTGATTTATCTACTCAAGGTACATGGTTATGTATACACATCCTATGGATGAACAGCTTTGATCCTTGACGTAAAACAGTTTGACCTGGAATCCAACTGAAAAAGATAACATTGATAACACACACACACACTCATACACTGATGTTGAATCCGTTTACTTTCCACAGTTCAGCTGAAGGACTGCTATGAGTCCAAAGCCTTCTTCTTCCTAGTCTTTGACTTGTAAGTGTCCAACATACACTATGTTAAATAGGATGCTAACAAGGTTTAACAACATTAAATTGCTTTAAAACAATAATCAACCCAACTCCCATTTATCATTCTTAGTCTGAAACTAAGAAAGCACTTAAATAATGTAATCTTTCATAGGATGAAGAGGGGTGAGCTTTTTGACTACCTTACAGAAAAGGTTACCCTGAGTGAGAAGGAAACCAGGTTTGTGCTTTATTATATTGCAACTAAATGTTGCATATCCAAGGTACATATAGGTATATAGTATTAGGTTTGTGGGTAACTCATGACTCTCTCTGGGCCCTGTAGGAAGATTATGCGAGCTTTGCTGGAGGTGGTTCAATTCCTCCACTCCCAGAACATTGTCCACAGGGACCTGAAGCCAGAGAACATTCTCCTGGATGATGACATGAACATCAAGCTCACAGACTTTGGCTTCTCTGTGCAGATCCAGCCTGGCCAGACACTGAATGGTTAGTAACATTTCCAACATGGCTACAGGGAAAACTGGGTGGGAAACGTTAACCTGTTTGTACAGTACATAGGACACAACAAACACAAATATACTTACAATGATATTTTGGTGGGAGTGAGCAAGGAAGGGATAACACTACCCCCATCTACACACACACTTATGTCAGCTGATAAATGTTAAGATGCAACTGGACCCTGTGGAGCTATTTGTTGCCTTCGTTTGGTCACATTGACTTTTCTAGTGTTCCCCTGTCACTTTTTGGGGTGCACATGACCTGCAGAGGCAGTTGTCAGAGGCAAATAGTAAAATAATGCAACATTTAGCATTGATATGGCAGGCTTTTCATTACCCACAATTAGGCCTACTTGCATGGACTTAGAAGAACTGTGAGCACAAAAGGGTTTTGCCACACTTTACATAAAAATTACATAAACCTATAGTAAAAACATTGTGTTACCAAAACAAGATCAATGTTAACATCCATTTAGCCCTGGATATCCCAATCTCTCCCATACCAAGTTTTTCTCTAACTTTTAATGCTAGACTGTAATGAAATGTCACTATATAGCAGTTTCTATGTAACTGCATTGCTGTTACTAGCATTGCTATGTAGTTTCATAGATAGTTATTGAAACCTTATTGTTGCCTGTTTACATGGAAAAATGTAAAAACATTATATATTCAAAACATCATCAATGGCCTCTGTCTTTTCCAGAGGTGTGTGGGACCCCAGGGTATTTGGCTCCGGAGATCATTGAGTGCTCAATGGACCCCAACCACGCAGGATATGGCACTGCTGTCGACCTGTGAGTTGCAAAACTGTCCCTGTATTCCATTACCTGCAAAGATTCAGGAGTTACACATTATCACCCACTTTTGAATTAATGTTGTATTTTATACATACATATGTCACAGACACAGCAACAAAATACTATAAACCTTAATCATCTGTATTTTCTTTCTTAAAAACAGATGCCCGTTAACACAGTTTTTGCTGTGATTCCAGGTGGAGTTCGGGGGTGATCATGTACACTCTTCTGGCCGGATCCCCTCCCTTCTGGCACAGGAAACAGATGCTGATGCTGCGTATGATCCTGGCTGGCAAATACGAGTTCTCCTCCCCTGAATGGGACGACCGCTCTGACACTGTCAAAGACCTGGTAGGTTAGAAGACGGACAACAGAGGTCACACGATCATACCAGGCACATACACATGCAGTCACACATGGAGTACATAGTCATCTCATTACCCACTAACTAGCCTAGGCACAAATATGATTATGCCCTTCCTGAACCAGGACAGCATAAATTATTTGTATTAGAATATAGTATGCCTATAGTTTTCATGCTGTGAGTAGTACAAAGCTCCATGTTAATATGACCCCTTTCCTGTTGTCAGATCTCTAGGATGTTGGTCGTGGACCCTCAGAAGCGGTACACTGCCTTGGATGCCCTGAACCACCCCTTCTTCCAGCAATACGTGGTCGCTGAAGTTCGACACTTCAGCCCCTACAGAAAGTTCAAGGTAATGGGGGAGCTGCTGCAGCCAATTAAAATGTGGGTAGATATTTAAACTATGAACCTGGGATAAAACAGCAATTATTAAAATCATCGGTGCCTGTGACAACTACATTCAGAAGAGTTGTTAGTCTGTTGAAAATTACAAACTCCAAATATTTATGAATTGATGTGTGGGCTGGTTGATAAACATTCACATCCAACCCAATACCTATTTCCAGGTCATCTGTATGACAGTACTCGCCACAATGCGTATTTATTGCAACTACCGCCGGGCCAAGCCTGTTACCAAGGAGGTGATCAAGAGTGACCCGTACGCTGTCAAGCCCATCCGTAAGCTGATTGACGCCTGCGCCTTCAAAATCTACGGACACTGGGTGAAAAAGGGCCAGACCCAGAACAGAGCTGCCCTGTTCGAGAACACTCCAAAGGCCATCCTGCTGTCTCTAGCAGCTGAGCAGGAGGAGTCGCCCCTCCACACGTGGTAATGCTGCTGCAGTTTCCCCACCGCCTGATTGTAGAAGGGCAGGAGGGCCTGTTGCTGAATGCTGCCTGTCCCTTTAATCCTCTTGTCTAAGTGTGTACTTATGTTCTTCACTGGGAAGAAAGACAGGGAAAACATGAGGCAGCAACCGATAGAATATTCTTGCATTCGTTTTCAGATGTGTGTGTGTGTATGAGTGCACATAACTTGAATTTCCACTTCAGAAGAATAGTTATGAATTGATTCAGTGGATGCTGTAGTGTGAGGTTGCACCTTGATGATTCTGTTGGATACCGCTGTTGGAATGTTGGGGAACTCAACATAGGTCCATGCCTTGGGTCATTTTCATTTTGGAGGTCCTTATTTCACTCAAGCAGATCCCTGAGTGACAACTAAAGTAATAGCATGGTATTGTATGTTAAATTAGGATAGCGCTGAAGGGTACTGCAGTATAGCACTTTTGATTGCATTATTATCCATTTGTTTGTTTCCTTTCTCCTGAAAGGAGTTGGATTGAATAAGAGGTTGTGAGTAGTCTTCTGCAGCCAAATTTAAGTAGTTATCTGTTATGGATGAATTCAGCTGCAGTGAAGACAAATGGCCTGTTCAGAATAACACAAGCGTAATGTAAGGTAATGTGCCATTGCAAATAACATAATGTGTGGCATACAGAGTAATGTATGCATGCTAGAGGATAGAGAATGAAGGAAGACAGTAGTACCAAAGCATGTCTTTAATCAAGTAACTAAGCACATCTTGTCATCTAAGACTCCACACTCCAAAAGGTACTACTGTAACTAGATAATGCTATGCATTGGTTTGCTTGAAAAGCTTCCTAGTGCCATTAAGTGTTTCCCTCTCCCAGTTTAAGGCAGTGCAATGAACCTTCATACTTGAAACGGCATGTACAAAATAAGTGCATCGTCTTATTTTTGCATTATGTAGGTTGTACTGTACTTATTCATTTACAGGTAACTGTTTGAAGGGAGTCTGTGAACCAAGTGTTGGTTATACTTTCAAATGTATGCTAAGTATTTATTTAAAAATAAACTTAATGATGTTGAAATGGTGTTTTCTAATCATAAATTTTGCAAAAAAAAAAGGAGACAATTCTATGAGGGAAAAGATTGTGTGTAGTATAACTTCATCAACATGGTTTTAACTAAATGCAAAAATATATCTCAGAGCCATGCAAGCAGTTTATTCCAAAGAGTGAGGTAACATTCTTGGTATGATCTACAATTTAACACAAATTCATTGAGGCTTCATGGAAACATTGACATGGCAAGACATACTGCATTATAAAACATTGGTGGGAATACATGCACATAAGAGGCCTGCCCGCGTCTCTCGCTATGTAGGATGTCTAACCTCCTAGAATGAGTTCAGCATACACACTTCACTGGCTCCTCAATTAACTAATATCCCAAGTGCTGAAGATCCTGTTGCTCATTTTGGTTTTTGACTTTAGCCCTTTAGGGATGACATGCCAGCTCTCATGATCTCATCCACAAGAAGAATGTTGCTTGCTATTACCGTGCTGTTGATAGAAGCAATACATTAGAAAGTGAATTGAAAAAGGCAAAGTGAATTATGATAACAAAGGCATCAGAACTGTGCCTTCTTTTGAATAGCTGGGCATTATTACCATGAGTGAAGAAGCTGTTTCTTAACACTGTAGTTGTCCCAGATGCCTGCCTCGGCGGCATGGATTGGTTCTCCTGCAGAACACAGTAACACAGTAAGTGGGAGAAATTAGGATTTGAAATTTCCTTAGGAAATGTGTATCTTAAATCACTAACCCTTAAAAACAGATATTATGCACAACGCAACAGCTACAAATTCACCGGTCCTTTAAAATTAATGTAAATCAAACACTTGGGGTCATACCAGAGCTCAGGTCCACTCCTAAATGCTGGCTGCTCTCTTTGTACTCAGTCTGGAGTTTGACCAGAGTCTCCTGAGCATCGTAGCCAGAGTTCTGGGCCAGGACCTACACAGAGAAAAGAGGTCAAATGGTATACCAAAACACAATAAGCAAAAAAAGACAACACTGGATTAAATGGTAGCATACCCTACTGCATGAGTTACTGTTCTGCAACTTCATAAGGACTTTGAAAATACAATAGAAACACACTGCACGTAACACACATTTGACTCAGCTCTTTCATAGATAGGACAGCAGTGTAACAGACTTGACAGGTACCTTGGGGATGATGAGAAGGGCATCAGCGAAAGCCTGCACCCCCAGCTGAGCCCTGCCTTTCACAGAGGACTTATGTTTCACCAGAGCATCTGCCACAGCAACCTCAAACGCCCCTGCCCCTGCCACGACGCAACCTGCAGAACACAATCAGCCAGCTCAATATCAGGACAGCAAGCTCCTAACTGGTTTGAAATGTGTAATCTCAAAATGTGACTTTTCAGAGCCGTCACTGGACAAGGGGGTGTCCAATTAGACCAATAAGGCAAAAGTTGGAGCTTTAATCAAACTTTTAGGCTCAATAGTGGAGTTTAATCACTGAAGAATGTGGCTTTGGATGGTTGGTAACAACTGGTCAGGTGAGAGGGATATTTATGTGTACAGGTGCCAAGTAGTGAAGTCAGGACAAATACAGAGACATCTTGTGATCAAAAATCAAAGTCTCAACTATTCGACATGGTCCAGCACTTATCATAGATTATAAGGGAATGGTTTATTTAGCATAGTCTGCCTACTGAATGGCATATTTCAAAAGCCACACCCAACTTTCAATAACGGCATTCAATTAAGAGAATCGTTTTGCAGACTCGTTTCAGTGTCATATGAAGTCGAGTTGTTTTTTACAGCATACTAACCATCTTCAATGGCATTCTTAACCGCCCTCAGCCCGTCACGCACAGCGTCTTTGATCTGGGTGAGGGTGTGTTTGTTGGGTCCCTTCACTAGCAGGGTCACTGAGCGAGGGTTCCCACACTTCTCAATGAATGTGAACTTCTCTTCGCCCTAGAACAGAAAAAAAAATAATCCTAAAATGTGTCAAGTGTGTATTTTCATAGTATCACCACCAGCCTACACATGCAATCTATAACTTTTAGGTGATTTGAGTGATTCAAAAACAGCAGGCTACGATTAGTGTACAGGTAAAACACTATATGGATCCGAACTGGTTGATAAGGTAATGTACATGTAGAGCTTGCAAACATACCAGGGTATGTTCATAAATCAGACCGGCGTGGCCCAGGCAGTCTGGTGTAAGGTCATCCACAGAGTTCATGGCCATCCCTCCGCAGGCTAGGGTGAGTCTAGGAGTAGAGAAGGGCATGAGTGTGTGTACAACGGATGCAAACGACACACACACGACTTGAGCGTTGTTGTATTCACCCTCATATCTCAGACAAGACAGTTCAGAAGTCTTCCATTAATCAAGTTGAAGTGTCAAAGGTTGCTTTAGCATGGTGTCTGACTGGGTTTACTACTGACAGAGTGACACAGAATTCGCCCATGCATTTATCTATATGGTTGAATACTATTTAGAAATTGATTCACAAAAATACAGGTCACCTCTCCATGTTCCTTCTCTTTGCCCTACGCAGAGCAACAATTCCTTCTTTGGCCAGCGCATCCAGGGAATGGGGATCGATGCCCTGTCAGGACGGGGAAAAAAAACAGAATTAATCACAATAAACGCAGTCCTTCTGTTACATAGCAGAGATACAGACCATACATTCCTACACCATCACTGACCCCTACACTTAATGATTTCTGTAGCTCTTGTATACATAATATTTAACTTTATGTCAGACACATTAGTCCATAGACATATTCATGGTCATACCTTCTGGTTGATGACCACAAAGCCTTTGGACCCATCAGCGCACACAGCATTCTTGAGCTCAATAATTTTCTTGACACGATCCTCGATGAACTTCCTCTCTGCGGAGACCAGCTTCTCACGCTCATCAGCGCTCTTATAGAAGAAGCCAGAGTTCACTTCTCTGAAACGAAGTTACAAAAGAAGGCTCAACATCTAGGGTCCATTGCTTGTATTCATGCTTGCCTATATACTTTTTAACCTACGTTTTCTCATACTCCAAAGACGCATTGCATGTGAGCACATATGCGTCCTCCACTCTCTTCTTCATGTCGGGATGACGGGCACCATGGTCCAACACCAAGCCTCGGATCAGCCTACAACAGCACAACAAAAACTGTTACACCTCGGCAAAGATGCACAAAGCTTGTTGTGACGCACACAAGTCTCTGTATCTATGTAAAGCGATTGGTGTGAGAGGAGGGTGAGCACTCACACTGTGTCGCTGTCTGTCTTGTGTCTCATCTCCATGATCTCCACCATGTAAAGGTCGATGGGCTCATTGGGTTTATGGATGGTGAGAACAGCATCAACAACAGCCTGTGGACAGTCAGTCACTTAATTTGTTGCTAGTAAACTTAAGAAAAACACCCAAATGATACCATTATTTTAATATGGACTGCAGGAAAAATGGGTCAGGCCACATATCCATAATCACTTACTTCGGTCAGCAGATCCGCCAGTTCAGTATGAACCTTGGTTCTGAGGGAGGTTCGGGCAACATGGATGAGAGTCTCTCTGTCCATCTCTTTAGTCACCTTCACCTGCTCTAGGACCTCAAGGGCTTTCTCTTTGGCTGCCTCGAAGCCTTCTACTATTATCCGTGGATGAAGACCCTGTGAGAAACACACACACAAAGGAACGATGTTGCTAATGCTCTGACTAGAACAAATCTTAACCCTAATTTGATATAAGAGTTTATGGGCCTGCCGTAAGCTTAAAACCCATCAAGTTTGACCAAAAAATAAAGATGTCTTACCTCTGATACATACAGGTCAGCTTGTTTCAGGAGCTCTCCTATGATGAGTACGTTGGATGTTGTTCCGTCTCCAGTGATATCATCCTGTGCTGTAGCCACTTTAGCAATCAGAGATGCCGTCGGATGCTGAATTTGCTAAATACACAGAAAAGGCATCAAACCCGGAACAAGACTAAAATCACTAAAGTATTGCTACATCATAAAATGCAAAACATGTGAAAGAGATGCACTCTCTTGTAGAGTTAACTGCAGTAAAGTAAACAGTAACGGTCTAAAGAAATTAGCTTGTGTGCAATGGAGCATTATGGTTCACGGTCAAAATGAAATCAAACCAGATACCGACATACCATTTCATGCAGCAAAACATTTCCATCTTTGGTCAGCTTTATGTCACCAGCCCCAGATACAAGCCTGCAAATGATAACGATTATTATAACGATTAGTCTATAATATTAGATTTATATACAACAAACTCAAGCTTGCATCATGTGCAATAATCTTTGGCCAAGATTTTGAGATTGCCACCCGTGTTTCTGAAGTTCCAGTCTACAGCCCCACGGCCTGCCCGTTTGTGTAATTCAAACCATAGCATGTAACGTTACGGCATATAGCAAACACATTTAAATCAGACGAGATCCGCTAGCTAGCCCACTTTACCACACACTGACAGGCAGCTTTGTCATGTTTAGCTACAACAACTCAACTTACCTAAACAACCCCTCCCTTTCTCGTGCAAATGTTAGCTTGGTGTTTGCTATGATCTGAACATGCAATATGATCGATTGTTCAATATTTCTTAATAAGGTCAATAAGGTCAGTTTTTATTGATAGTATTTAACGATGTGAAACTTTCTTAACAACTTTTGACCAAGCTAACTAGTGGTAGCGCAATTAGCAGCTTCTCTATCGTTGGCTAGCTTAGCTAACAAAGTGTACGCCATAGCTACGCACGTAGCTAGCGTCAAGCTAAACACTCACATTTTCATTGTTCCTTTAGGCCCCAAATTACTCTTTAACACATCTTGAAGACCACGAGCAGCACTTATGTTAACAGCAAGAGCAGCCTGAGCTCGAGCCACCTCAGCTTTTGGATTTAATGACTTTATAGCAGACATGACGACGTTTCTCTTTACGCTAAATCAAAAATGCTAACAAATTCTGGAACTCTCTTTTCACGTGGAGACATTCAAAAGCTCCACCCCGATGTCAAATAATTGTCCAATCGGATGGCTTTTATGATTTGCGAAAAGTGTTGTCACTGTATTCAGGTCGATATATATGCGCAGTCACCCTCTTACAACATTCACAAGGGTTAGATTTACCTAAATCTACCGCTTTTACAATTTATTTTTTCGAAAACATTGATAGCAGACCAAAGTCAGTCATTTATTTATCTGTAGACTACAGCATGTGCGTCATAGCCTTTGGTTGCCAGACCAATTCGCAAATTAGTTCGCTGATTCGTCGTTCATGCAGGCTCATCAAATTCAAGTTTATTGTCTTAATAACTGATTTACATGAATGAAATTATCATACAGACTATAAATATTAATAGTAATGTGAATGTTATACTCTTAGTAAGAGTAATGGTAACGTAGGCTATGAGAGAGAGAGTGAGCATGCATTCTAGAGCGCTTATTAATACAAGTAGCCTACTTTACAAGTGGTAAAGTAAAAGTTCAAAGAAAAGTGCTTTACCATTTATTGGAGCTGATTTATTCAGATGACAATATCGATAACTAAAATAAAGATTTTTTTATACATCCATACACGTTTAATTTAACGTTACGCAATACCCCTTGCTTTGGCCCCCACTCAAAACTCAGCAGTGGGCGGTCTCACGTACCCGGCTTTCTTTTGAGATTTAGCTGTTCTCTTCCTCACCAGTGAATCCATTGAATGCATTGCATTTTGGGGTTGGCGTAACAGTAGCAGTACCAACGCTTTAGAGTCCAGTAAGTATTTAGATATTTTTTTCCCAAAACCTTGCAGTGCCGTTATAATCCATAATGTTAGTTGACATAACACAGAAGAGTGACATTCAGGAAGAAAAGGCGCCGGGCATATTTTCGCATGTAATGCAAATACATGTTAATTTATTATTAACATGGTATTGCCTAGTATGTGCACTTAATAATTCGCCGTTAATGCTGTAACTTGATGATGTAAACCGTTGAAAGTAAGTCGCAGCGTCTCACACATGTTGGCATAGCCTTGTCTTTTGAACGCTTGCCATTTTTTTCCCAACAAGCAGGGTGACGCAACATGGACAGGATCTAACGATCAAAACGATCAAAACATGTAGCTACATGTTTTGATCGTTAGTAACGTTAGTTCGTTAGTTCCTGTAGGCTAACAAATTAATTGTGCACTACGCATATAATCTCATAGGCAATGCTGTAAGGTCAACTGTCAACCGAGAATACGATAGCTTCATTGTTACAATATGCTGCTTTTGCATTGGTCGATTCGCTGCTCTTCGTTTGCATATAACGGTATTTGTTTATTGTAGCTCCTCCTCCATTTAACCCTTGTGCTGCCTTCGGGTCACATGACCCAAAGATTCATAACGAACCATCGTTGTGTTTACCCAATTTTACCCAATACAAAAACAAATAAAAATAATTTTCTTTTAACCTTTGCAATGTGGGGGGTCTGAGACAGCCCAACGGTTAAAAGAAAATGCTTCACTTTTTTTTGTATGAGGTAAATTTGTCGCAATACGACGGTGGGTCACAATGACTGATGGGTCAGAATGACCCGAAGATAAAACAAGGGTTAAAATACTTGTACGATCTAAGTTATTGCATTTTCCCATGTCTTCATCGATTAACAGTCCTGAGCCGAACGAATCACTAACTACAGTGGAAATCGTCTTATCACTGTCTTGATATGTACTTTAACCCAGATTGACCAAGTGCAAAATTGTCTTTTTGTCTCACACTTTCTTGCATCTTTAGTTTCAGCATAATGACAACTTTATCACAGACAAAGGAAATCTTCCGGAGAGCAGATGCTGTCTGTTTCGACGTGGATAGCACTGTTATTAGAGAGGAGGGCATTGATGAGCTTGCCAAATTCTGCGGAGTTGGAGATGCAGTTACAGAAATGTGAGTATAGGATTTGTATGTCAACTGAATATTGTCTATCCACGTGATTGGAATTGGTTGAACGTAAACTCGCAACAGTGTCAGTTTTTGTTTCATGAGTTGCAAACATTGTAGGGCATATCAATAACTTTGTTACATTACAGGACTCGCAAGGCCATGGGTGGATCAGTGACTTTTCAAAAGGCTCTTATGGATCGTCTCTCAATCATTCGATGCTCAAGGGAACAAGTAAACAAACTGATAACAGACCACCCCCCACAACTGACCACAGGTATCAAGTAAGTGTGGGTGTAACTATGTTTCAACTTTTTATTTCCCTCTTCAAACCAAGATCTATCACTGCCATAATGGACGTTATCAGGGCATGCCTTTATACCGTTTATGAAATGAGAAGTGACAGAAGGCAATTTCATTATTCAGGGAGCTTGTCGACAATTTGCACCAGCGCAATGTCAACGTTTTCCTCATCTCCGGTGGTTTCCGCTGCATTGTGGAGCATGTTGCCTCTCAGCTCAGTATTCCCCTTCATCATGTCTACGCCAACCGGCTCAAGTTCTATTTTAACGGTGAGTCACCAGGTCCCCCTTTCCAACTTCGGAGTTCGATATTTTTAAATACATTGGTTCATCCTATTTTGTTGGATGGGAAAACATTGTCCTTTCTATATATATATTTTTTATTGCATTGCAAGCATTCCTAATACTGCTGGCCACAGAGCACCCTAAAAACCAATTCGGCAAATGTATTTGTTGAGCTCATCCTTTGAGTGGAATGCCTACACCCACTTTAAATTATAGTAAATGAGAAGAAGCATAAGCCATTCCTAAGCTTGTGTTTTCACTCTCAAAGTTTAGTATCCATGTACTTGATACATCTTCCTAATGAACGACTCTTCATCCCCCCCTCCGTCCAAGGTGAGTATGCAGGATTTGATGAGAGCCAGCCCACTGCTGAGAGTGGCGGAAAGGGCAGGGTGATCAACATGCTCAAGGAGCAGTACGGCTTCAAAGACGTGGTGATGATTGGTGATGGTGCTACAGACCTGGAGGCCTGTCCCCCTGCAGTAAGTATCTACACACTCTGGCATATTTGTAGGTGTGATAATGTACTTCAATTGCTTCAATTACTTTATGCTGTAAATAACTGTACTGGTAATGTAACAATGTCTTGTTTTTCAGAGTGCCTTCATTGGTTTTGGTGGAAATGTGGTGAGACCACAGGTGAAAGAGAGGTGCTCTTGGTATGTCTCAAGTTTTGGAGAGCTGCTAAAAGAACTTGAGAAGATCTAACAAGGGATATCAGGGCTTTTTGAGAATTCACTAATGTAACTAATGCTAAGTTTAAATATTTTTTAACTCATCCAGTCAATAGATTTTTTTATAATGAATGGAAATGTTTACACTATAATAGTGGGACTTTAGGGGGAGGTGTTGTCCTTGAATATTTTATACTTGTATAGAACACTAAAAAGTTAACCAAATGTCTATTTGGAAAGATTGTGTTTTTTTAAACAGCACTTTCCATGTTAAAGCTTCAGTCAGATTGATAACAAAACTGCAAAAAATGTGTGCCATGTGGAATACAGATTACTACTGACACAATAAAGTGTATAGTGCAGTTTGGGATATCTGCCTTTTTTGTTTTAATTGTACATCTTTAACAACACTATCCCAGATGTTCTTTAAATATTTTTATTCATGTATGACATTCTTGCCACCTGTCAATTTACCCTTACATCGGGGGGAAACTGGACATGCTACTATAACACTAAAACCCTCTTAGAAATCACAATTAGCAGTAGCATGACTGCACAATTACAGCATCAGAGTAGTGGTTTACACAATACATGAGATGTTATGCCCAACTGAACATCAAACTGATAAAACTTGTTAAAGAAAAAATGGGCATGCAATCATTTTCTCATCGATAAAACAAAAGCCATGTTTACCAGCACAGTACGATAAACACACATCAAGCTTATTGCGTATAGTGAAAAGGAGAGACATGAGGGAATGCCCACAAAAGTATATTTTGGGGAAAAGCAGACATTTGGATTTCCATGTACTTCTGTGACAACTAAGGGCCTGGGGTTCATTATACAACTTGGTATTCATAATCTTTTGCATACCTTGTGTGCTGATGATGTCAATGACCATTCAAGAGATTCTCCCATTTACAAAGGACGGTTTATGACACATTGTCCTTTTGGCCTGTCGCCAACCAATTGTTCCTTTCAGTGACAGCATTGCTTACCCTAGACTTTGCAAAAAGTGCCATTTGCAATTAGTGATAGAGCATGTAATAGAGGTATTCAATATTTACATTAAATAAATAACTATATCGCTTATTGAGCATAACACTTTTTGTTAAGTCTTGCCATACCTGCCCATTGAATTAGCTATATTCTTATTTGCTGCAAAAAATACAGCTGCCGCAGCTCTCCTTCACAGTAGCACTTTGGTTCATTTCTAAGAATAGAGAAGAGCCGTGGTCTACTGATCAGTCTTAATGTGACACAGCATGTGGTACAGAGGGTATCCACCTAAAACAGATCAGGAGGTTTACATACGCTGATGTTGCCCATCCTACCAAAGAACAAATAGACGTTTGTGTGCACGCCACTGCCCTTCATCTCATTTAGGAAAGAGTGTTTCAGCCACAGAAAGAAAAACGCTGTTAACTTTGCCTTGAACTTTGTCTTTGAAATGCATTTTTTAAGTACTAACTATAGTTTGCTGGTGCAAAGTCATAATATGGTTATGTGAAATAAATCCAAAACAGTGGGTTCGTTGGCAACATTGACAGGAGGATGAAACCATGGCAGTGAAATATTTATAGACATTTGTTACGCTAAAAAGGTTTGAGGTTCAATGTCTGATTTCTTTTCCTTTACTGCAACGGTGAAGCCTTCATTGGGATCATAATCCTTGAATCCATGTGCTGAATGAGAGGAACTGAAAATAAACATCAGACATCGAGTCAGCTTGCTTTTAGAGGAAATTCTCTAGCAAACGGTTCTTACAATGTCAAAAAAAGCCGTGGGGAGGTGGGGCACCCCCCTAATATAATGGTAGGGGAAACACTGTTGTTGCTATCTGAACATTACTCACCTGTATAATACACAACCTCATCCCAGCCCTCGTGTTGCCAAGCTGCATTTCTTGTGTCTTCTCTGGACTGGAGGTCTTTGTAGGCTGAAATCAATCACAGTATGTTTCAGCGAGTGGTGTGAGGAATTACCAACTCCCAAGCATTGTGCAAAAGCTTGTCTCCTACAGCACCTGTGCCTACACAGGTCGCAAGTCCCCGGAGGTCTGAAATGCGAGATGACAAAACATTTCACTTCTGTCAAATGTTTGGATGAAGCTACTCCTGCTCACCCCAGAGATGGTGCACCATGTACAGGTTGCCGATTTGGGAGAAGAACCCTCCTACTG
The DNA here is from genome assembly GCF_963692335.1 of Osmerus eperlanus. NCBI lineage: Eukaryota > Metazoa > Chordata > Actinopteri > Osmeriformes > Osmeridae > Osmerus > Osmerus eperlanus. Next base: position 8,924,109 of record NC_085028.1, read on the forward strand.
CCTCACGGTTGTGCTGCCGGTAGCCAATGGCTCTGGCCCTGTACAACGTAGAGCAGTTACACTCAACCCAGACCAAGGACACAGGCTATTACTTCCTCCGACAATTCACGTGAGACAATCAAGACTGAGATTCTTCTTTTCAAGGACTAATGAGCCAAGCTAATGCTTCGGAATGTATCATTGAAAGCATAGAGAAGCATATAAATATATTTTTTAATGGGGTTGGCATTATTTCATTAAATAAGCAATTCCCAATTTATATTTAATTATGATCACAGGCAACAATTTTGATTCCAGCCCAAACCATACAGTATGCATTTCATTTGTCAGCATTTAATGTTGATGTAATGTTGTTGCATACCTTATAACTTGATTATCTGCCAATTACTCATGAGCATTTCAAGGAATTCCATAATCAGAGCGCCCATGTTCAACCACAAATTACACTGAGCAGGTTTGATACGTTTAAACAATGTGAAACAATGATTATTATCATGCCACAATTTTCCATGTAAGAATGAAGAACTATGTTTGAACATAAACCTGATTAAGTGCAACTGTCCGCTTTCAAATGCTTCTGTTGGAAAGCAAAAAATAAACTTGATGCACATTCTTTCAACATTGAAACTAGGAGGAAAAAGGTAAAAAGGCTGTGGAAGAGTTTGGTCCTGTGCTGCAGGGATTAAAATCTTGTATGAAAATAGTGTCTCTCATGGGATATGACTATTATTGAGAAAATTACAAAATAGTTTTTTTATTTTTTTTATTTTTACTACATATGAGTGAATTAAATGTAACAGGCCTTACCAGTAATTACCCCACTCAATCATAGTTCCAGGCTGGAAAAAAAGAAAATGAATAATATTGTATTTAAATAATGTAATTCATAGGCTTCTATTTCTGCACAAATTACATGATTCCGTCAATGACTACTCTCCTTTGCTTATAACCATAAAAACACATTTCTCTTCCCAGTCTGGGGTAGGCTCTATCTGATTCTGACCCTGTAAGGTGAGTTACAGCCATGTCAGTACGTACTCTGAGCTGGTAGGACCTCAACTCATAGATGTTGGGTCCTTGTCTAGGGGCAGGCTCGTTCCAGAAGCTGAACTCCAACAGGAGCTGGTTCCTACGAGACAGAAGCATCTTCCCTCTCTCCTTTCTGTACTCCATAAATTCCTGCCAAAGGAGATCAATACCAATCATTCTCCTGCAGGCTTTGCAACATAAAAAAAAAAAAAACATTACAACGGGGTAGGGTCCTGACTGAAACAGTTTGAGAACCTCTGCTCAAGAGTGAAGTGACACTACATCACAAACAACACAGACACGCCATGCAGACGAGCAGTAGAAAGAGGCTACATTGTGTAAAGATGTCTCTCTCCCTGAGAGCCTCACACAGACACAGTAAAAGCCAGTAGAGTTTTTCAGGGAGAGACTTCCTTTCCGCACCAGCTACCAAATCCTGGCCTACTGCACAGAGGCCAAGACCTGTTAAGATGCTCGTTCAAAGTATCTTTCATTGTGTTGTTATAATCCATTAAAAAATTTAACTACCTGTTTATCAGCATTGTCACATGCACAACAACAAAGGAGCAGAATGTCTAAGAATATCTAAGATGAAAACATAGTTTTACCTTGTTCTGCTTGAGTTTATTCATTGAATCAGTAAGAGCTGGGTAGCCTCCTCTATACCGCCACATATGGACTGCAAAACACACACACACACACACACACACACACACACACACACACACACACACACACACACACACACACACACACACACACACACACACACACACACACACACACACACACACACACACACACACACACACACACACACACACAATCAATTATGAATTGTTTAGATGTGAAATATAGCATATCAAGGGGGTAACAAAAACACTACTATACCTATAGTGAATGACAAATAATTTGAAAGGCTAACATTAAATACCGTAGGTGGATAAGGCAACCTTAACTTGTTTAGTCAAGTGTAAGTGTAGAGCTAGCTGATTACATGTAGTGTGGCTTTCATTGCTCTTTTTCAGTGAAGGGGAGTATGACTACTTCTACAGGTAGAACAAGTTTTGCCTTTCCCCTTGCCAGCACTCCTACCAGCCTGGTCTTGCTCTCCATACCAGGTGTTCCAGGTGCCCACCAGTTCACAGGGGTAGTACTTATCAGCATGGATGGATGGAAAGACATCCTCACTATAATAAATAAAACAAAACTTTATAAACACATCTGTTGTGTGAAATACCTCATATGTCCTACTCCATGCTTAATAACCATAAACAATCATTAAATAAAACACAGGCCTCCATGCAGGAACAATGACTGTGTATTTGCATGACGAATTGGGGCAATGAAAAGGATTTACAACTGCTCTTTCCCACAGAATGTCAACAAAACATTAAACTGCAATACCCATCTGGAATGATTTTGTCTGTGTCAAAATCAGTTATGTGTGCTCCAATACTAGTAAAGGCCATTGTGAGTCATCTTAAGTACGGCTAGCCTATAGACATTCATCAAGGCACTTTTGCCATTCCACTGTGTCAATCACATCCCAGAAATAGAACTAAAGACATTTTGTATGAACTCTTCAGGCTACTTGTTAAGTCATATAATATCACCACAATTACAACTTTTCTATAAAGAATACAAAATATAAAACCATACACACCAACTTAAACAATAACAGGGACACTCACCAAAGTTGGTTGTATGCATCCAGGCACTCTGGTTTGACATTGTGGACTGTAAACAGAAACAGAAGAAGGGTATTTAGCCCTCTCACTTTGGGAAGAGTCTACAGTCATATACACTTTGAAATGTATCTTGAACATGTAATAACATACTTACACTGAATTTTGTAAAGGTTGCTCTCCTCATTCTTGGTTAGCAAATGAGCGTGTGCATCTTTTCGGGGATCTACTTTCCTCACAAACAGTGATTTAAACCAGCTGTCTTCTCGGTTTCTGTTACTTGATGCTGCCAAACCCCTACAGATTAATGTCTGTTAGTGACACTAAATATTGTGAGTATGGTTGCTAACATCTATTAAACAACAGTTATATTCAACCAAACAAAACCTGTGATGTCTCCAGATGTTTCTCTACATCCATCTCTCATTTCATATTATGAATAACGATACACCAAACAAACAAGACTAGGGAAATAACAGGTTGTGAGGCCTTTCCTAAACAAATACCCCTCATGCTGAATAAATCTGAGACCATTTCTTGCACTTTTATTTTGGACGTCCCTGTCAACAAGTTGTGTAAGATTGCCATCAAGTTCTCAACTGGTCCTGCAATAAGCAAGCATAATTTATAAATGGAGTCCCATGAGAACAACATGAGGGTGTCGCTGACTTGACCTTGGTGGGAAAAGCAATGCACGTGTCTATAAATATTTGTAAAATAATGTTGAAAATAGCAGGTTAGCTAGCATAAACCAAATCTGACCTTGAGCATTGCAGTAGTGAGAATTGTTGTTAGATACAAGTAGCTAGCTAGCTTGCTAGCTTGGCTACAGTAATATGTTAAGAGTATATCAATTCAATGAAATCAATTTACAGCTCAGTCTTTCACGGTTTTGCAGTGAACAATACGGTAAATCACACCAATCTCCCATTTGCACAGCAGTGTTCTGTAACGCAAAAGCAAAGGTATCAAAGCTAGTTAGCGTGCTAGCCAGTCACTTGCTAGCAATAAAGCAAGGTCCACTAGGCTAGCAGCAATTGCATGAAGCATGATAGTACCTGACGAAGAGGACTTAGCTAGCTGTGTAGCTACATGGTCCAAACTACAGACCCTGGCCAATCGCACAACTAATACCTGGGTAAAATAAAAAAATTCACAATAACAGCCATACCTGCTTGAAATGACTATCTGTCCCGCCGACCGGGCCCTGTTTTTTGCCCGATCCAGGCCACTTCCAAATCTCTGAAGGACTCTGGTCGCCATCTTCCATTGGTAGTGCTGTACTACGTTGAAAATGTTTGTGGAAGTTTACCACCGGGTGGTAGTAGAATACAACCCACGATTAATTCGGTCAGGACTAGCTGCGCCATTAGCAGGTGAAAACATTTATTGTTTTAAGCATTTTCATTGTGAGGAGTGAACCACGCGAAACTTTAAACTTGTAAGTAATGTAATTTTGGTGGATAAAATATCAATTCCTTTGCTCTTATTTAGAATTTGCATGTTGACTGGAGACAACCTGTAGACAACGTGCTGAAGGAAAATAAGAAATGTAGTAAGCAGCAAACACTCTTTTTGTGACAGGTCATCTAAATTAGAAAAGTGGCTACTCCTTATGGATATGGCAGTTGAGTTGAGTTAGAAGGTGACTTTTTGTTGTTGATCAGACTCATGAACAGGCCTCATCCTTTAATGGTCATTTGGTGTAATTAAGTGTGGAGGGAGTTATGGGGGTTTGAGTCCAGGCATTTTCGTGGTTGTCATTCTTGGCCCTTGAGTCTTTAGGCCTCAATCAGAGACCTGGCAAGAGCTGATGGTAACGCAGCTGGGCATAAGGGCCTTCCCAAAACATTGAAGACCATTTTTTGTCTGGGAAAATAATTGATCCCCCTTCTCCATGAGTGGAACAAATCTAGCCCCACCATATTCTCAAAGCCTTTACCTCCAACAAGGTATACTCAGACAGACCTAGAAGCCAATTCCACAAATGTATGACCAACCAACCTTTGACCAAAGTTATGGACACTGATTACCTAGTTTGTTTGGGTGACATGATCCATCATTTCATTTGTTAAGACTAGACCTCTAGTTGCAAGTGATGAAGACAACTGGATTGGTGAACACAGAGCTACCTTTTGGTAGTTTGAAGGAACTGCACCAAGGCATATGAAAGTTGACTCTAATTTCTTGCTGATTGTGTTTCAAACACAACTAATGGATTAAAGTCCATGAAAAAGTGGGAAACAAAGGCAAAGCAGATGGCTTGGCACTGAGAGAATGCTACATTTTGCTGTTTGTGTAGTGAAGGCTCTCTGTTAACCCTTGTGCTGCCTTCGGGTCACATGACCCAAACGTTCATAACGAACCATCGCTGTTTTTACCCAATGTGGGGGGTCTGAGACAGCCCAACGGTTAAAAGAAAATTCCTCACTTTGTTTTTGTATGTGGTAAAGTTGTCGCAATACGACGGTGGGTCACAATGACTGATGGGTCAGAATGACCCGAAGATAACACAAGGGTTAAAATCGGTCATCTACCATGATTGATGTAAAATTGCCCCATAACTAAATGGTAGCTACCACAGTCATGTGGTCAGGGGTACAGTATCTTATCAGCTTATCAGTGCTTCTCTGGGGATATATTTGTAGAATTTGTTCACTTCTTAGACTCAAACTAAACTAGTCCTGAAGTCCTAAGCCTCAGCTTTAAAAAAGAAAGAAAGATGCTTTCTTCACGCAGCCTGTTTTTTTTGGTAGACCTGCTGCAAGTTTGGCCCAGAGAACCCGGTCTGTGCATAGTTATAACCAGATCTGATGCCAGAGTATCTGATTCCAGAGGTGCACCTCATCTCTCCACACTTCACATAGGATGAGTCTTTTCTCTCTGGCACTGGTCTTTGGTTTAAACAGTGACAACACGGCATACTTACCCATGTTTGAGACTTTGTTTGAATGAGTCTGATTTATTTTCATTTATTTCTCCTCCAACCAATTTTGACAGAAGCCACTGATAGCATGCCAGGGTCTGATAGATGGGAGGCCTGAGAAAGATCCTTTGTAGCAGCGAAGGAATTTCACACCGTTCAAATATGTCTACTTTCCCTATCTGAGCGGCCGAATCATTGCACGCTTTCTCCGCAATGGTTAGACAACAGGTCAGAGGTGCGAATGAAAAATTATCAGACACTGCTGAAGGCCAAAAATAAGACAATGCAGAGGAATGACGACAAGCCTGTCAGCTAACCCAGCCCTGCGTCCAGGATCCGTTTTCCTGGGACACTTTTAACTTTTAGATCATGTCTCCTGGCAGACGGAAAATTATCCACAGCGGTGTGTTTCTCTCAACAGAGCCAAGCATGACATGGGGAGAAGGTGATGAGGAAGTCATTCAAGTCTTTCAATTCTTCAATGAAATGGCAGACACCTTGCATATGTAACCTGGCTCTTGTGTCCATATTCCACTTAATGCACTGGATGATGAACATGCTGACTTTTGATGGATGAATGGTGCATATTTTCTCTCTGATGTACTAATTCATCTTACTTTCTGATATGTCAAGGCAAATGTTTTCCTAATAACGTTTTGGGGGTGCAGTGCAGGTTGATTTTCCATCTAAAAAAAAACTTAGATTTTTGAAGATCTTTGATGTTCTGTTGTACTTTCTGTGAGCACTATTTATACGTCGCTTTGAATTAAAAGCATCTGCTAAGTAAATACATTTTTTTTTTTAAATCAAGTCAATGTTGGCTCACAAGAAATACTAAATGGGGGGATAGTGTGCTCCATGGTTTCTGTGTGGTTGTAGGGTTCTATTGATGTTTGGGTAGATTGGGGATGTGCTTGGACATGTTGTGGAAAAACACTGGCCCTGGTCTCTGACTGTCAATAGATTGCTTACTGAAAACACAGTGGCATTGTTACTTGATGGTGGATAAATCCTAACTATTACTCCTGTTAGATGAAATTGACTTGGGTAATCTGTGTTAGACAATGCTAATAATATATTGTCATAATTTTCTGACACAATGGTGCTTTGTTCCCTCATGAAGTATGGTTGTTATTGACGAGGTGCATTACAGAGAAATTCAGTATAACTTCACTTTTTTACCTCTTTTTTCCATGTTCTGTCAGGGTACAATGTCTCCCCTCACATGCCCTCTGGACCATCATAAATCTGCCTAAAGTAAAGAAGTCAGAGTCGTGGAATTTTAGGGAATAGTTTCAGTTGCTCTTGCCAGGGGAAAGCTGCAATGATGCATGTTAAAGGCTTTCTTCCCCGAGAGGTTATGAACATTTGGTCCAGTGGTTGCCTCATCTTACTTAACTTCGATCATGAACATTTTAGAAATGGTTAAGGCAAGTCAAGGGTGAAATCGAACATGTGTGTGACAATTCCTGCGTTACAAATACAAAAGTTACACCTGCACAAGTGTAGGTCATGAGAGGTCAGCTAAATCATAAGAGTGGCTAAATACCACCAGCCATTTATGGTATAGGATTGGTCTCCACTCTCCAAGTATATTAGCAAGTATTGAACACAAAAGCATATGAAGTTGTCTTGTCAGTAGGTTTATCACCAGAGTTGTATTTATTTAGTTTACTGTACCACAAAGAAATATGCACATCGTTAATGGACAAGAGAAAGTCTCAAGTATCTCCAACATCTCCTCCTTGCGTTATTGAGCAACGGAAATTACATTAATGTTGGCAGCAGCACTATTTTAATATGTGGAAGAGGACCGTGGAGTCGCGCAGCGTTGCGTACCAATGTACCATCGCGCGCACGCATTAAGTGTGGAATTCCTTTCTAGCACATCAAACCCAGAATACGTTGTTGGTTTGGGCTAAGCCCCGAATGTTTACAACGTATGGCTCCGCGCCTGATTAACACTCAGATCGATAAGCAGTCTAAAAAATGGTAGCAATATAAAAAATAATACGATCCCTTTCCGTAATCATGATACCCCCCAAGAAATGTTCGATGCACCCCTTGTCAAAGCAGGCTGCATCCGTGCCAGCTAACATCACAAACCTCACCAAAGAGAAGCAGTTCCAGCCATCACATTATGGGTGAGTTAATCAAATGTTTGACCAAATATAGCAGGCACATTCTTAAGTTGATAATACTGTACGGCCCCCGAATGATTTTATAAATATCCAAATGGCCCTTGGCAGAAAAAAGGTTCCCCACCCCTGCCCTAGACCAGTGGTTTTCAACCCTGATCCTTATGGGCCACTGTCCTGTATGTTTGAGATGTTTCTCTGCTCCAACAACTGATTCAAATGAATGATCGTTATCGAGCTCTGAAGAAGCCTTTTTATTGCCTTTTGGTTGAAAAGTACCAGAAACCACATTAATATGCCTTGACATTTGTTTGTTACTTCAAGTAGACTTGTCTTTGAAGTTTTACCAGAGCTATTTTGTAAAGCACCAGAAACTAGACAGCCTACCATCAATAGTGCAGTGGAAGTCCATGTACATTAGTTGCAAATAACCTTAGTACTGCTATACTACTGTATAGCCTGCACCTGTTGAATAGATTGCTGACAATAACTTATCAATTACCGTTTTGGCTAGTGCAAGTCTGAGCCACCACAGCCAAATTACACAATTATTCAATTATTCTACCCGGTGGACCGGTGTTGTGCTCCCAGATGCACCCGCGCCCTGAAAAGCACCCCCATGTGGGAGCACGTGCACAAACCAATGAGTTATTTACACAAATAACCAAGGTAATTCTCTTCTATTCTCTTAACAAAATATTTCAACGTGAGACAGTTGTCTCCCCTCCGTTTGGTTGCAATATCAAGACGAAATCGTTTGCGCGAGCTCTCCCGCGAGGGGGCGCAATCAGGATGGGGGTGCATCTGGGGGCACAATACCAGTGTCAACGAATTACAGGTAAACTGCATGAGCAAAAAAACACATAATCTTTAGGATGTCTTAATCTCTAGGATGTTTTAATTTAGTAAACAGCGTAATGATAGATTTGTCGTCTGAGATCGAGTGCTTCACATTATTCGTTAGGCTAATTATAGCCAGTTAGCCATACTACTCATTTTGACAGTAGGCCTACCTAATGTAAACCTTTTTACAGTAAAAGCACAGTAGCTTTCTCCATACACCTGCCCGCTACCATTGTTATGAACTTTAACTGTAGGGCTGGACAGGATCTGACTTTACTGCTTTACAGTCACTGAGTTCTTATTCAGTATTCCAACAAGAACTTACAGGTTCATCCATCATTTTATAATTCAGGTGGACCTGCTTCCCTAAAGACCCTTTTCAATGTTATACAGACACTTTATAAGAAATATTACTTTGACATGACCCAAATGTTTAAAATATTACGTCGTGTAGAGTGCATGCAGCCCCACCACTTAAAGCATGGACATCTGAAAATCATTACTTGCAAACACTGTCTTGAGTGAAATGTTTGTGAAGGCCAATTGGGGGAAAAGGTAATCCTTCTACAGTACAATGCATTCTCAAGTACATTGTGGAGTTTGATGTGTAAATGCATTAAAGTACAGAACTAAAGTACAGAACTAACCAAGGGAGTCAGGTGGCTGAGTGGTTAGGGAATCGGGCTAGTAATCTGAAGGTTGATTCCCAGTTCGATTCCCGGCCATGCAAAATGACGTTGTGTCCTTGGGAAAGGCACTTCACCTACTTGCCTCGGGGAGAATGTCCCTGTACTTACTGTAAGTCGTTCTGGATAAGGGCGTCTGCTAAATGACTAAATGTAAAATGTAAATGTAAATTTCCAAACATGTAGTCAAAATATTGTTAGTAAAGTGATATTACCCATTAGAGTAAAATTATTTAGAGGATGAAGAAGGATTTCCTTCTTAGTTTGTCATGAGTATCTAATTTGGAGTTATGTTAAATTTAATAGATTGATTGATGAGAACGGTTAACATACAAATGAATGACTGAGCAGTTCTCTCTGACACTGCCACCATATGAGAGTCATTAGTGCAATATCAACAAATTGTTTTGAGGCCTAAAAAATCCCCCAAAAGAGTAATTGAATCAAATGATTACATTTGTTTTGGAACAAAATGTTTGGAGAAACAGCAAATCATACACCAGTTTAAAAGTATTAACGTTCATATGATGCAAATTCACTTTCTAACACAAAACACAATTGACACACAATAGCAAGAAATGACAGCTGACGATGATTTAGTAAATTACCATTAATTGAAGTGAAGACTAGGTTAGTTCATCACAGTTGGAAGTGAATCACACAATGTACTGACTACTTTTATACGTAGATGTATCCAATAGTATTTCTGCTCCGCAGAAGGGTCCTATCTCTCTTTAAGGCTCTGGGAATGTAGCTCCAAAACAGAGATGGCATGGAATTGTCAGTCAACGGCTTACTGGCAAAAAGTATGGATACTGTTACTGTATATAAAATTATAGATATAAATATATGCATCTAATGATTTGTATGCATGCAAATTATACTTTGTATATACACTGGGCTTCTCTTTGAGATAGGTGTATGTGTCGATCAAAACCACACACATAGATCCTGATATAAGGATAATCTGTTGTTCAGTTGAACATAAAGCATTCAACTGACTGAAACACCACCGCTGCGTTGTATCACATTCTATCTTTATTAGCTTCCATCTAGCCAGCTTTGATTTTCAATCATTTTCAATGCAAGGTGAACATCTGTGAAGCAAAGCATTGAAACCACAGATGTTATAGTGTTATGGCATGACCTTAGAATTTTAGGTGGTTGATTCATAGTCATGATTTATGATGCTACCCAGCTGTGAATATTTGTCATGTTTGCAACAATAGTGTATAGCACCATATTTTGTCAGACATGCATTTTTTTATTGCAGACATGATCAGCATTTTGTGATAAGTCAATTATATAATCATAATTGTTAATTATATCCAAGTAGTTTTGTATATATTTGGATCAATATCTGCATATTTTTGTAAATACAGTTTTTCTTACACTCATTTCAGATCAATGCCTTTCCTTCTGTGCTGTAGATTGATTGCATATTCAGTTCACATTCGGTTCTAGAACATTGTCCTTGTGTGTGCTGCACAAAGAGCTAACATTTGGCGCATTATTTTAATATGGAGCTATTTAGGCACCAATGACTTTTGACTAAACTAAATGTCACTGGGGCCAAGTTTGTTTTGTGACATCTAGTCTCCAGCAAATGACGCTGATGTACTCGTATTGGCTCAGCAAATTGTGTTTTATTGACTAACGAAGAGTGGATTATGCTTGTTGAATTTGGCACAAATGAGGCTCCAATAGTCCTGACCAGCCCAGTTTTGCCCCGGCAGACTGGACACCAACATGGCTGAGGTTCCAGCTGTTTTACTCAGACAATCACGTCGGTGTGTCTGGGCCTTTACAGTTGCAGTACTTTACATGGAATGGCAACTGGATGGTCAACTGCTGACACTCCCTGTAATTGAAATGTACACTCCTCATTTATCATGGCTTCATGGCCATAGATCCCTGAAGAGCCTCTCACTGCTCAGCACAACAGCTGAACTAATAGCCAGAGCCTGAATACGTTAGGATATTTATTATTTTAGTGGAAAAACAATGATTAATAACTGCAACTATTGAATATGATTGAATGTTGGCCTATATTTAATTAATGACACCTTATCATCAGGTAGCTCTTTGAAATCATCTATCTCATGTGTGTCATGATATTATTACTGATTGCCTCACTTGTGTTGTTGACAAGAGCCTTTATTCCTTATTAACACTATGATCTATTTTAATGACTTCTTGAAAGATTTCTTAAATATTTGAGATAACCAAGAATGAACATAATGTCATCGCAGTGAGTTCCCACAAGTATCAGACTATCCCAAAAAATGAAAAAGTCAATCTCGCTCACAGCTCTTGTATGTACTTGGGATTTGGATCAAAGTTCTTATGTCACTCATGCACTCTTTATCTGTAAGACATTTCAGTGGAAATATTTTATTTAGTCTCAAAGATTAGAAGTACAGTAGATCCTGTCATATAGCCAAATTGAATACACTAGAAATCAAACTGAAAACACTCCAACGTTAACTTGATGATTTTCATTTGCTTTGTTCTGTACCGTTCACGGGAACACTAGTTTTGAGAAAATTGATTGATTTCCTACTTCATCCAAGGTCATGTGAAAATTCTCCAGCAGTCACATTGTACTTCCTGTTTCATTCATTTACACCTAATTAGAAAGCAGCAAGGGAACAAAAACGTTTTGCAATTGGCTTTTTCACAGTGCCTAGAATACAGTATGAAATTGTGTAAGGGGTCAACTGGTTATCTTTATAATCCCTTCCTCCTTTTCACTCTGTCCGCATACACACAAACTTTCATTCAACCAATCGTCATCCAACCAAGTGATTTTATTTAGGTTCCTTTGTTTATTTTGTCAGGAAGTGACTGACACATCTCATACGTTCCAGGTGCCTGTCTCTCTCAAGGTTTTTGCTCCTTAGAAATATTAGGTCATGGTATTTTAAGTAAAACAACTGGAAAAGAACTTCACATTGGAAATGTTTGCGATGTGTTCGAGAGAAAACTGTGGTGACTGGAATGGTTTTAATTAGGTGGCAACATGGAAAAATCCTTGTGACAAGCACTGAAATGACAGTTTATTGGATATTTTATAGATTCACATCTGTAATCCCCTTTATATTTGAGGGGAAATTGATTATACTGTGTTTGTTATTTGTGAAATAAATTGGTTCCATAGTGAAAATGATTGCATTCTCATTTTCTTAGCTTCAAGCCAGTTTCTTCTTTGTGACCACAAAATACCCTTACACCATTCCAAAAAGTACTCATGCTTGCACTTGTCATGGCACTGTCAAAATAATTTGTTCATTTTAGAGCTGTTGCAGCTACATTTTCAGGGAAATATTTTCCCAACCTTTGATTTTGAGGAGTTGAGGTCAATAAAGTGCTACAAAGTTCGGGGGAATTGGTGAAAGTCAAAGTACCTGACTGGTAAGCATCAAGTCCTTTTATAGACATATTCTATCAATCCTGTAGATTACCAGTTGGCAGTTCATTTTGACGTTGGTCTGATGCACGGAAACATTTTATTTCACTTTTGACATTAGAAAACTAGACTGAAATTTAAATACTATTCAGTTGCACAAGTTTCACTTATCATGCATCAACTCAGAGTCCTTACATTAATGTCTGCCTAGTTTGATTGCTCATCCAAAGTTTAAGTCTTTTATTGTCATATGCACAGAACAACACAGGGTCAGACTGGGCACTGAAATTCTTAGGACAAGACAACGCAAAGCAACCTGGCATAACATAACATATAAGTACACAGAACATAGATTACATCTATGATAAGCTCAAATATAGTAAACCTCCTAATATACAAATAATATACAAAAGAGTTGAGGGCCATGCTTTACATTGAGTACATTAATAAACATGAATCAATGCATGAACTAAAACAATTTAAGAACAACTGTTTATTACTAATTCATGTTTATAAATGTATTAATTTAGTAATGAGTTACCGACCTTGAACTGACTTTCATCTGAATGACAACACTCAAACATGCACACGATAAAAAGACACATGTTGACGTCCAAGTGATTACATTTAGCCAAGATTGCATTTCAGGAGAAATCAAAAGTCTAGTCTTTGCTAAAAAAAAGCATGACACTGAAAACAAATCATGTCTGCTCCATGGCCGCACTATGAGTCAACAGTAATATGTCATCATTGCCTCACATTCTCAGCCTCTTTGTATTTGTCTGAGAACAACTTTGGCATGTTTTGCCTATCCATTTTCACTTAACATTACCCTTTTGAATTTAATAGTCTTCTTAACAGAAGTTCGTAGTGGCATGTTTTCCCCAAAAAGAAGAACCTATGAAATCTGCAAAGATACTCCCTATAATACAAGGTCCAAGTTGGTCCCTTCAGGTATTGTAATACTCAGGCTAGAGGGCCAAGCACCTTAAATACAGTTGTAAACATGTTACACTGTAAGGCTGGGTCTCCCATCTTCCTTCAAACATATGGGAATTCGTTTTGGTATATTAAACCCCCTACAACACCATGAAACGTTATTGTTCTTTTCATAACTTTACTCCAGGAACGTCTGGAAATAAGTTTGATTATTTTATCTCACTGTATAATATATATCTATTGTTATTCAACTGAAGATGTATTCACCTGAAATGCAGTACAGCATTATTCCTCATTTTGACTGAGGACCTCTAAAGACATGAAGCTTTAAGCTGAACACGGTTTAGTTCCTGACCCCAGATGAATTGCTAATTAAGCAACACTGGCCTTTTATTCATATTCATAAACTAGTTTCCAGCTATTTTGTACATTTTCTTTGGAGAAAAAGTTCCTAATTGATATGGTCAAAGAACATGTCTTGGAGTAAGGATTTGGGCAGTGTATAGTGCATGGCTGCCCAAGTGAGAGTTCATTAACCAGACCGACTGTATTTGTTAGGATTGAGTTTCAACAAAAAATTCAAATAGAGAGGGAATCAAGCCCAGGAGACACCTAAATCAGAATTACTCTTTATTTTGGCACATTAGCAGTCTCTGGAGTTTGTAATGCAAATACTGATACTATAACATTATTAGTGCATTTTCAAGGTCCATGCATTTTCATGACTTCTCTATGGGTGGCTATACTACCATAGTTCACATTCCTACTGTATGACTACATTTAACTACATTGAAATGGCTCACTGAATCTAGGTCCAATATAAAGAGCATAAACACTGTACATGTTGACCACTCAGTAATATATAATTGCAGCTGAGTTGTAGGTCATCCACACCCTGTTTGCATAGGCTTTGGCTGTCCACTTTACAACTGCATACTACAGTACCAGTCTTTTAGATCACCCACGTGTTACATCTCCAGTGACACTGTTAATGGGTGTAAATGACCCAAATCTTTGTGTAGTTTATGGTCCTAATGTCATGTAGTTGACTTTCAGTTTTATATAGCTTGCATAGCTCAGATTTCCTTGAAGACTACAGTTTGTGGCCTTCATAGACGCCTCTGTAATAGTCAGGATGTCAAGCAAACAAGGCAAGCATTTTTTTTTTACCTTATTATAATATGTTATGATCCCAACTGTATGAATGTGCTGGGAATGTATGAAAATGTAAACATATCCCTGATAAAATTACAAATGTGTTGTCCCAACAGTGAAAGCACCACTGGAAGATACTAAACAGAAATGACCTAGAAAAGGGATTTAGACAGCATCCAAATGAATCATCTGGATAAACACTTTGCCTACAAAGTTCCACCAGGCCTCTACAATTACCACTCAATTAGAGATTATACTTAAAACTGGTTGATATAGACTGTATATTTAAGTAGTTACCTTTACTCAGGAGTTCACCTTGTTAATTTGAGTGGTTAGTTAACTTTAGTTAATGGGTTGCATAAGTTCAGTTAAATTAGAAAGAAAGAAAATGACAAAATTACCTGTTACTTAGGCATGCTCAAATATAGCCTTATGTCTCATCATCAAGAGCACCATTAAAATGGCAGGTTAGTCCAATTCTTCTGAAGATTACATTTTTCATACAACTGCAGGCTATAGGCCAACCATTCTGTTTATCTTAAGCCAAAACAGTATTTGTTTTACACTGGAATCTTTTGATTGTACGTATAGCTATCACAAAGAAAATAACAGCATTTTACAAAGACACTCCACAACCACATGAGGGAGAGCACTCCACAAGACATGGGATCAAGAGTCTGAAGGGCTCTGGAATGCAAAGACCCATCACATCCCTCCCCTCCATGCCAACAGTTTGATCTCGTCTGTCTGAGTATGAAGGCTACACACATGCCTTGTTTCACACTAATTATTTTTATGTTGTTTTCCTGGCCGGGTCTGTGGAATAAGATTAAGGCTCTGTGCCTACTATTTCTTTGAATAACAAATAGGTTTGAAGACCAAGGCTCTCGCTTTGATAATGGAAAAACTACTAACCTACAAATCTCTGCATGGATTGGCACCACTGTACCTCTCCGGTCTCCTTGCACCCTATTGCCCCGCAAGGACACTTAGATCTCAAGATGCCGGCTATCTGGTGGTTCCCAAAATTAAGAAAAAAACAGCTGGAGGTAGGGCGTTCTCATATAGAGCGCCTCTTCTCTGGAATAAACTACCCGTCTCAATTAGGGAGTCTGATACTGTTTCGACGTTTAAAATTAGGTTAAAAACGTTATTGTTTAGTCAATTCTACGACTGTTAAAGGTAAGTATGTTACTAGTTGGAGGCAACGAGGGACGGGTTGTTTCCATCCTTATTCTTTAAGTATAACTTATTTTAGAGTTCTCTTCCCCTGGAACAGATTTCATGTTCCAAATGAGGGGGGCTGTCGCTGTCTTGGTGTGTGGGGTTGCATCAAATTCCCCTTTTTTGCTCTGTTAAATTGCTGCACCAGTCCACACTTGACCGGTGGGGATCTCATTCTATTATGACTGTAACTGTTAGCTGCTCCTGGCATTCTCTAATCCCTGCTCTCCTCTCTCTGTCCCCCCCCACACACATCCCTTGTGGTGTGGGGGGTTTGAGTTTTTAGCACCTGCCTGGTCGTCGGTCAGCCAACGCTGGACCTGGTCGCGAGTCTCCCGGTCCTGTCCTACATCTATAAAGTTGAATAATGGATTTTGGTGTTTTAAAAACCCATCGACACTGTATGACTATGTTTAGCCTGTGTTCTGCTCCTCTCTCCCACCAACCGTCTCTGGAGGAGGGGATCCCTCTCTGAATTGCTCCTCCCAAGGTTTCTTCCATTTTTTTTTCTCCTGTTGAGAGTTTTTTGGGAGTTTTTCCTTGTCTTCCTTGAAGGTTTAGGTTGGTTGAGGGGCAGTTCTATGGGCATATGTGAAGCCCTCTGTGACATGCTTGCGTGTAAAAAGGGCTATACAAATAAATTTGATTTGATTTGAATCATTCTTTAGTATTAGTCATTAGTAAATATGTAAATGATGTCCGTGCTACTAAACTGCCTTTCAGCAGACCCACCTGTACTGTCAAGGTTAGGACTGGGTTTGACTCAAGCTGGAGAAGTGCAGAAGCTGTGAAATAGAGCCCCTTTGTGGTGTAGATTGAGTAGTGCATGTGAGCTTTTTTACATTCACATTGACTGTTTGGATGGACACACTTTTCAAATTAATATTTACTAAAAGTAAGACTTGACATAATGGCTTTATAATTAACTCTGGTAACTTTTGAAAGGATGACAAAGCAGAACAGTGCAAGCAAAATACGAAAGTAACTGTATGACTGTGCTTGTCTGTGGGGAGCTTGTGTATGTCATTCGGGCCTGGCAGGCCATGTTTAGGTTCTAACCCAAAGCCGACTGTAGCAGCCGTCTGCCAACAGCCCTTCTCCCTGTATCAGCCCTTCTCTTCTCTCTCTTAAAGCTCAGCACTCTTGGCAGATCAGGGTTTAGAAGTTGAGGGCACTGATTAAGCCAGACGAAAAGCAGGCGTCCAGCACATCTATAACAGCATGAGTAAGGGAGAAGGCATGGTGAGAGCAGTGGCCCAAGCCAAAGGAATTATGTCAACGAGCAAGACAAAGTGGGCCTTATCGGGGGGAGGCCTGGTGGATAGCTTGTGTGAGGGGGGTTGTGTCCAAAAGTGACAGCCACAAGGGCATGTTTGTGTTCCCCATGAGTAAAAGGCACCTTGAGGTGTCACTGGAGACCTGCCTGGCGTGTAGCCCTGTTCCTTCTGCCCTGTACACCTCACTCATTTTTTATGGGTTATCGGCCATGCGCCATGTAGCAAGGCGATAACAGTATATGATTGGCTGGGCAGGGCCTGCTAACACACACCCAGCCATGAGCTACGTATGTGTGAACTCTGTATTATGGATTCCTCTTAGGAATCACTAACACTTCATTTTGCTGGGACATACACAAGATTCACATAATCACCATGGCCATTAGAGAACATACACTTAAATTCCTCTTACATAAACTTGCGTGAAAGAGAATTTTAATAGAAAAGCCATTTAGGTTATTTATACATCAAACATTTATATCATACGATTTGAATGTCCATAATCAACCAACCAACTATCACTATCAAATTCCACTTCAGTAACTGAATCTTCTTTCAAGTACATGCTGTCAAAATCATTTAAAATACCTTACTGACATTTTGGGTTGAGCTCAGGCAAAGCAGATAGGTGCCTTGTGGCTGAAAACTTTCACCCTCTCACCTTTGTCACTGCAGATGCCATTGCTGAAAGTCAGACTGGCAAAAAAGTGAACAGTGATACTCTGTTTAGCTTTGTAATGCTTCTTAAACTCTTGGGTACAACATTTAGATAATCTCCCTAAACCATATCTTAATTTGGATTTCCTGATGCGGTTAACAAAATGTCAGGAATTAAGACATTTTACACATTTTCTCTTTATCTCTTTTCTTTGAGACTTTCCACTGCTCCTCTTGCCGTGTACTTTAACAGATGAGTGCCTTTTTACAACGAGCTCCTTTACATCTGCCAACAATTACTGACATCCATGTAATTTCTCATGTATGGTTTGTTGTCAATCCAAATGAGTCCACTTTCCATTGTTTATGATTTGCCATGGTTTGAGAATTCATGAGACGCATGACACATGACAGAGATGAAGACTTGTCTGTCTGCTCAGGATCCAATCATTTTTCTCAAGAACTTATGTGTTTGACCAAGCCAAGTTTTTCCATTGTGATTAATTTGTTCTAGATTATGTATTCATTGAATCAAGCCATGGTTAATATTGTTACAAGGTTGCACAAGCTTGGATAATTTCTCAGTCTCTAGTTCCTCCCTTTTAAGGTCACTGCACAGTGTGACCAGTAAGTATATAAATTTATTGTACTCATTTAGGGTATCACTACTTTGTAGTGAATCGATATTCCATTGGGAAACTTGCGGTTATTTCAGTAAATGTGTCCTCTTAATGACATCTCTGGCTTTATTTGGTGGAGTATCAATCTATTTTGATGAAGGACAAGGGAGTGTAGTCTTTAATACTTGAGTAACAGCTTAAATGAATCATCAGCAATTAATAAAGAAGAAGGATGGGAATGTCAACATTTCGAAAATGGAGACAGTCCACATAGCTCAAAGTAGTGTCTAAGTTCAACTACTCATGCATCATTTGTAATGGCTGTGCTTCTTTGTGAATTGAGTTCTTGACTTGGCCAGTTCAACATAATCTAGTGTTGAAAAAAATAAACCCAGGGGCATCTTATTGATACCCAAATTTGGCTTCACAGCAAACCCCTGAAATGGGTTGTCTTCTATCAGTGAACTCATAGATACTGTACGCAAACCTACCAAAATACATTTGAAATCAATTGTGTAGCCCTTAATGTCTTGTACAAGACATTAAGGGCGCCAAAGGGCGCCACTATGCTGCCGCTCTTTGGTCATGCGCCCGCCTAAACGGCCAACGCTAAGGGCATTTGATATTTATGTCACCTCAGGTGAGGTTTGCTGAGATTCCACAAAGTTTGCCACAGACAAGTTACTGAGTGCAAATGTGCTCATGTCTCCCATAGGCAATTATCCTGGCTCAGCACATGATGCTTTTATTTTCCAGAATTCTTAACTTACTGAATTCCAGAGTGAAACTGGATTGTGATTATCCATTAAAGAACTGGCTCATCAAGCCAAACTATACATAGTCCCCACCACTCTTAGACAATTCGCAATCAATCAATGCTGTCAACGTCCCGAGTTGTAATAGAAAGAATAGTTGGATGCGCTACAATACAGTCATCAAAAATCTAGTGCTTGCTTTGTGGAATATCATGTTCTGCACAATATTGGCATGTGTAACGAATGGTACTTGGCTACAACAAAGGAGACATTGCAGGGATTTATTTATTAAAAAGAAAAAAAAAGAATCCATCCAAATTATGCTTATTTTTACACGTTAAGTTTTGGTGCAGTACCCTTATCTTAACAAGCTGTTTCACATGTATACCGACATTGAGTTGCTAAGGACTACAGTAGCCAGACCAATGTGTACAACATTTTGTCACAGGATGGATTCTAGCGATGAAGAGTCCATTCATACCAACACAATGGAGGGCTTACTGCTTTAAGCAATCAGACTGTGCTCTTAAAAGTCAGTCTTATATACCCTGATCTTATATACCCTGATCTGACTCAGCAGTCAAACAGACAAAAAAAGACAAACAGAACAGGAGCACTTCTTTTTTG
This sequence comes from Osmerus eperlanus, assembly GCF_963692335.1. Taxonomy (NCBI): domain Eukaryota; kingdom Metazoa; phylum Chordata; class Actinopteri; order Osmeriformes; family Osmeridae; genus Osmerus; species Osmerus eperlanus. The sequence goes on from NC_085028.1 coordinate 8,944,082, forward strand.
GGAAGTGTAGTGCACTCTAGATCAATAATTAGAGATTGAAGAAAAAACGGATTTATGCCTTAATCAAACCATAATCTCACACGAAAATGCGTCACATTCTCTGAAAGAGTGGGGTAGATTATTGTCAAAAGCCATGCAGTTGGCTGTTCAGTACTATAAATGATAGTTCTCCCCACAGGGCTGCTCGGACAACGTGGTGCAAAAGAAATCAGAAGGAATCAGATTGCTCTGCCAGGCCCAGAATTATGTCAAAAGGAATCTAGACAGTTATCAAAATCATAGTCATAAATTACATCCAGCTGGAAAGAGACACTTGTGTTATGGTGTTGACAATAATGATCACATCTTTAGTAATAATAGATCCATGTGCATTTCTGGGAATTACTTTTAAAATGACTTCATATTGTGTGATCTAACTCATATTCTGTCCTTCAACTTATCCCCAAATACTTGTTTGTATTAACAGTTTTTTAGTAGTTTCTGTAAATGTATTGATTTAATCCAGAGACGGAAAGGATGAAAAAATCTTTCATGTTTTTTCTCAGGATCTTTGCATTGAGGCTGGCATAAGTGGAACTTGCTTTTTTGGAAGAGGTAGACCGTGTGTGACAGGAAACAATGTATAACCATCTAGCTCATGAGATTGGATCTTTTGTTTTTCAACTGATATTTTCACTTGTGTCAAAATAACATGCAAGCAGAATGCCAAATCTTCATGGATGCCTACCAAGGCTTGAGAAAAGTAAGTGTTCCCTTTCTGAAGCTAATCCCTAAAATATTGTGGATTTATCACTCAGGCATGGGGGCTAACTTTACCTTAGGGTCCGATGAAGGGGTGGGACCCTGTGCCGAAACACAACCTGCAAGAGCAGCCAAACAACTCCTCTGGCGAGCCTCCCCGTTAACAAGTCTGTGAGGAGACACATGATCCAGGTCTCAATGGTGCTCTTTAACAAGACGGTACACAGGAGGATGACCTTGCTTTAGTCAATTACATTTTATTAAAAAGAAGACTGGTGCAGTACAATCAAATGCAATTTCTCTCCTCTATTTTTGGGGGAACGCACGCAAACAATAGTAAAAGGAATGTTGGCTTTGCAGACACAAACACACTTTCTGCTGAAGAAGTCGGCAGAAATGCCAGTTCTCCTGGATAACTCAAACATTCTGCTTTTACTTGTTGGAATGGTGTTGAGCAGGTAGTGCCCACCACATTCTGTAAATTAACTTAATAGTTTAAACGAACCTTGTTAGTGAATCAGCATTCTTGGAACTAGATATCTGACAATATGGTTAAGTTTCTTAAAATGTGATCTTCAACTTCTATTCTACTATAGTAGAAAATAACACTACTACAATACTACAGAACTGCAATTATGTTGTGTTTCAGATGTGCACGGTGGAGTAGATACAGCTTCACCATTTTAGATAATTATGCCCTAGGCCACTGGGACCATATTTGTATTTGGAGCTGTGATTGGAAAAACATGGCAAATGTTTTCTGGTGAAAAGTTTCTGAAATGTCCCTCTTTCCCACCCCTCTTCCATTTACATGTATTCATTTAGCAGATGCTTTTATCCAAAGCGACTTCCAAGAGAGAGCTTTACAAAGTGCATAGGTCACTGATAAGAACAACAAGATAGCCCCAAAAACATTGCGGGCAGCCAAAACATGAAGCACATATTGTGAACAACCAAAACAAGTGCCAAAGGGAAGAACCATAAGAGCATGTAGTTAAACTCTTACACATTCTCACCTATTTAACCTGGGAGTCAGGTGGCTGAGCGGTTAGGGAATCGGGCTAGTAATCTGAAGGTTGCCAGTTCGATTTCCGGCCGTGCCAAATGACGTTGTGTCCTTGGGCAAGGCACTTCACCCTACTTGCCTCAGGGGAATGTCCCTGTACTTACTGTAAGTCGCTCTGGATAAGAGCGTCTGCTAAATGTAAATGTAGAAGGACATACGGTCCAGTTATCAGGAAGGGGAGTCAGGTGGCTGAGCGGTTAGGGAATCGGGCTAGTAATCTGAAGGTTGTTGGTTCGATTACCGGCCGTGCCAAATTACGTTGTGTCCTTGGGCAAGGCACTTCACCCTACTTGCCTCGGGGAAAATGTCCCTGTACTTACTGTAAGTCGTTCTGGATAAGGGCGTCTGCTAAATGACTAAATGTAAATGTAAATTTAACCTGGTATGTAAGCTTAGAAAACAAGACGTGTGATGCAAGGACAGGTCATCATGGTCTCCTAAGATGGTATGACTGAAGATATCTTATTCATTCAGCCAGAACATTGCACAATATATATGACCCCTGCAAAACCTCAGAAGGTGGATAACTGGTTTCTTTCTTACTGAATGGTGCTCTGGATAAGGTGAACTGCTAAATGACAAAGTTCTGATTTGGATATAATTTGAAAATGGCACAACTTTCAGAATTAATCATGGATAAAGCTTTGCTATACTAGTCCTCTGTTGTGACATATCCAACACCTAGGTTTGACAGTTAACACTTGGCATGTTCAGGGCACCAGAATGGGTTCCCATTTCCCCCCAATCCCTTCCCTGTAAGCCACAGCTGCTACAACAGGAGGTGCTCCACAAGGACTAGGACAAAAGAAACAGGGCATGTTTTTCTTTCCTTGGCACTCCATCATGAAGCTGCCACTGCATACGTTCTCTCACTGAACAATAGTGGCAACGCATTCTCAAACAGGTTTGCTGGATGTGTCACAGACGTTACGCACTATATTTGCACAATAAAATAACCAGAACATTGTGCCAAGAGCTAGTGCCAGCAATTAACAACCCCTTGATCCCAAACCAGGGCCTCTTATATCTCTGTAAATGCCAGCTCTGTAGTGAAGTCACACTATTGCAATGTGGGATTCTCAGAAGCAGGAAAAACATTTGAAATCTTACATGGCTGAGTGCCGTGTCTGTTTTGGACGAAATCCTCTCTTAAACCCATATTTCCTGTTTTCTTTGAGCCCCTTTGTGCAGAACTAGGGCTTGGCAGGTGGACGCGTTGGACACGACAGGTGTTTAGATTTCTATAAAGGTTTCAGTAAGTCCAGTTGGTTGATGGCATCATGTTGCAGGTTGGAATTTCTGTTAACATGAGATGATTTGAGTTTTATTACAACAGTCCTGTAATCATTCATGTTGCTCTGATCAACTTTATATTACATCATTGTACATCCCATTTCCCTTGACGGCATTTACTTTTGTGTGTCTGAAAAAGTGAAAGTGCCTTTTAACTGAACATTGTTTTAATTCAAATGTGATTGGTCTTATTTACAAACAATGTGTTGTGGAGTACTTCTTAGCTCTTAGCCAGAATCTGGTTGTGGTTAGACTCTAGTATGTTAATCTAGTCACTGAGCATGCTACATGATGCACAGTGTACAATTATTCATAGGCATGGTGTAAATCAGACCCAGGCCTCTAGGGGACGCGTCGGAACAGAGGTCTTAATTGATAACAGCTCTGGAAAAGGAGCGCTGCATTTTTCTAAACACTGAGCGTTGCAAATTGGAAACCAAAGCTCATATGAAATATCAAATGAAGCCTTTGAGACGCAATGATGATAATCATTGTTTTTCGCATGATTTGTCCAATGTCCATGACTTCATAGAGTTTGGATGAACAAAAGTTTTGAACTGTAATACCACGTCTGTTCCTGACTTTTGCATGTTGAATGAAATTAATCTGGAGAATTGTACATCCACTACTGTAACTAGCTTGGTGAGTTTCTTGCTTGATGCACCGACTCAATCAGAAATAGGAACGTACTATCATGGATCACAGAGCCCCTCAAGGTTGAATTCATGAACTGACTTGGTGTGAATTACTCTAACATTGCACCTGTGTAAGATGCTATTGTTTTTAGTCTTCTTCAAGCTGTCGTCTGGTTTATACACAGCCAAACTGGATCAACCATTGCAATGGTTATTCGCCTGATCACTCATTAGACTGACTACCCTGATACTTAGAGACATGGATTTAAGCAAGCTGCAAGATGGTTAAAGTGATCCAAAGTTATCATCCAACTACAATAAACTGAAGTCTCCCTATCCGTATCAGCTGGTTGGTGTCGGATGGTATTATACATGGTGGTTTGGTGTTGTTTGTCTGATGAAAGACTACCCCCTTGACTCATTTCAGGAGGGAAAGTTATAGTTCAAACTCTGATAATGAAATTAAACCAACTGTAAAGTATGACATCTTTCTCCAGATAAGCAAATATGAGGATCTTGTTTACACAGAAAACGCTGTAGTAGACTGGCAAGGACCTTGAACAGCATCTCATTCATTTCTGTGCTCTTGCCCTGGAGTGCGGCATCTTTGAGGGGCAAGCTGTGGGAAGTTGGAGCTGAAACAAAGCAGGCTGGGACCGCAACAGGAACCAGGGGGGTCAGCGATTTGGGCCTGTGGAATTTTTACGAAAGTCTGACATGTATGTTAATGTCAACCCAGGGGAGAGTCTCCATTTAACCCTTGTGTTATCTTCGGGTCATTCTGACCCATCAGTCATTGTGACCCACCGTCGTATTGCGACAAATTTACCTCATACAAAAACAAAGTGAAGCATTTTCTTTTAACTGTCGGGCTGTCTCAGACCCCCCACATTGGAATGGTTAAAAGAAAATTATTTTTATTTGTTTTTGTATTGGGTAAAATTGGGTAAACACAACAATGGTTCGTTATGAACCTTTGGGTCATGTGACCCGAAGGCAGCACGAGGGTTAAAATACTTTTGCTTTGCATCCTCAAGGAGAGGAAGGCCGCGCTGTTTGAGCGAAATACTGTTCGAGACTGCGGCACTTGGAGCACCAGTGTTTAATCTGAAGTGAAGTCAGTCTTGGTAAACATCCAACCTGGCGTGAGACTTTTAGCAGCTGCCCAGGGAATGTTCTTCCCTGTGGAGGGAAGAGAGACAATGGGCACAGGGCAGGGGCTGGTTTGGGTTTACTACAGTATCAGAGCACCATCATGCTCTTTATGTGGATAAAATACTAGAGATGTGAAAAGGGTGTGGGAATGAATAGAAAGACAAATAAAATGACATGTTAGTATAACATGGGGAAAAATTTACTTTGCAACATTGCAACATCTTCCTTTGACTAATCCACTTCCTGCTGGTGGACTTATTTATCTGCATTTATCCGCAGGGAGTCAGGTGGCTGAGCGGTGAGGGAATTGGGCTAGTAATCCGACATTTGCCAGTTCGATTCCCGGTCATGCCAACTGACGTTGTGTCCTTGGGCAAGACACTTCACCCTACTTGCCTCGGGGGAATGTCCCTGTACTTACTGTAAGTCGCTCTGGATAAGAGCGTCTGCTAAATGACTAAATGTAAATGTAATGCATTTTTCAGTCCTGTTACTCTCCAATGTCTCTAGTTTGGTGTACTTTTACTAATGGTGATTCACTCTATCCGATTGACTTAATGCTCTGTAGGTTAGAGTGTGCGTATTCTGTAGGGTCAGGATTGTGTGTGCATGCATGTTTGTTTTTCCTGTAAGAAACGTCTGCCTGTATTAGCCTTTAGTTACGTGAGAAGAAATGTCTAATTTCTTCTTTGACACGTGTAATGTGTGAACGGCTGTGGGATGTTAATGATAAAAAGTCCAGTACGATAAACTGTTTGTTCACCTGTGTGGTCAAAATGTGCAGAGCAAAACAGCTGCTCCAATTGTTCATGTGCTCTGCACATTGCATGTTCCCTCATCCTAGTATGTTTTTTTTACATTTACCTTGTCTGATCTCTCCTGGAAATAATTACTCTTTGACCCAAGGCCATTACTGACCTGAAGCCTGGTGTAAGACAATAATGCAGACAATATGTGGCATGTAATATTGTTTGTCTATAGTGCCTGAAAAGAGGAAGACAACAAAGGTAGACATCCCTGTACAATGAGAACCGCTTGTGATACTGTCAACAAAACCAATTCTACTTTTTTCATTCAATGGGAGTATACATACCAAACAAGTCTTGCCAAGCATCTGTTAAGCTGTGTCCCTCTAGTATATGAAGAAAGTTGCACGAAATGTAACATACATCTTGAGAGCCTGACAAAGCCTTGTCTAATGGGTTCTGCAGATCTTGAAGGTATGCTAAGAGCAATAAAGAAGCTCCTCTAGTGGAATCACCCTCTCACACAGCATTACACAAGCTGCCAAAGACTTTTCATTACCTCCTAACTTGTAATACATGTTTGAATGGTTCTCAATGGCCAGACTGATGTACCATTTGCAGGTGTTTTCCAGTGTAGCAAAATGACACATGCATAAAGTCAGTGAGTTTCTTTGCGTAATTAGGCCTATCCAATCCTATCGGTGACAAAAGTCTGCTACGGTAAATGGTATATACCCAATTTTTCTGGTGTAAAACAATGAGCACAGTCACACATAACTGACATAACTACATAGAACAGAGGCAAAGGAAAAGTCTAAAATATAGTTTGAAAAAGCATGCCGTGCTTTCCTCCTCCACTGATTCCATTCTGAACTGGATTGTGGTGTGAAATTCATTTGACAGCTGTTGGACAAATGAATCAGGTCTTTCTAGAGTGTTTATGTGCAATTGGACGGTTTTGGGAACTAACAGAAACACAATAGACTATCTGTAGGCCACTAAAGGAGGATGTGTCATTAAAAGAAACATACAGAATACGTTACGGCTTGCTTCTACTCTCAGTAAAGGACTCTGGGGATGAAGTTGTCTGCACAGCTGTCTAAACTGACCATGAGGTTTGGCCCCCAAGAAATATAAGGGCTGTGTGATCATTTTTCTAATCACATATTCAAAACTTATGTAAACAAAGTTCATATGAGAATCCCCTCACCAGTTAGAGTTTCAAATGAAATGACTTGAGAGCAAAATATAACCAGATGAGGCCCATCCCTCCCCATTCCGCTTGTTATGAATATGCTCTATTAGTCAAGGTTTGATTAACATTTCATCATACCATGAGGCCTCCAGCATTGTAAGCTTTTCAATTTGACTGAAATGGACAGCAGTGAAAGATTGATTCCTTTATAGAGAACCTTGAAAAGCTGTAAAACTTGTCCCACTGTATAAAGATAGGATATTTATTATCACAGTACTACTGTTCAGCACCATCCCTCTCCATCAGAGCCTGTTAAGAAAGCATAATTTATAACCACCTTTGCCTGGCTTGACCCTGGGTTAAGTGCAATCCCAATTTATGTTTGTGGGCTGCTTTCAAGCCACTGTGAGGGGTCTAGTAAGTTTACAGCATCATAGATGGTATTCACCATGTATCAGTAAAGTATACTCTGTCAAATGATACGTAGCACTTTAAAATGGCCTCCAAACTTGGCATGGTTTTATTGGCAGTTGCTGAGGTCACTTTATTGTGCATGGGAATTCTGTATTTAGCCAACATTTTCCAACTTTTTTGAAGACGATCAACTATTTCATAGTTTTAATTCTTTCTTTCCATAGGTTTGCCAACTATAACATTGCCTTGATGAAACAGTCATTGGACATCATTGTCTTGTCAGCCTAGATAGAATTTTTTTTTTGGGATTGTAGTAGGACCCACTCTGGAATACTGTCTTACATTCTGTGAACTACACTATGCTTGCAATTGGTACAGTATGAGATTATAATAATGTCATGCCTGTCATTTAATGTTTTCTTCTTATACTATAGATTAAGTACCGGTATATGCCAGGAGGAAAAGTCTTTGGCCTGTTTAAATTTCCAACTGTTGTTTTTTTTATGAGATGTTTTAGAATGCCCTAGTTAAAATATTTATCTCCTGACAGAATGAAAGCCCACAAAATTGGTCAGAGGAAAGTGCAGAAATTCAGGAAATTGATGGACGGCAAGAGTTATCAAATGTATGTTTGACATTACAAAGATGCATGTTCCCCATCAAAATGTAAAGTTATTAAGATATTTGAAATCCCCCTACCGTATGTTCCAAGTTGTTGGCGACAATTCCGTTTTTAGATTTTAGAATACTTTTCAATTGTGGATCCATGATGTCCCACCTGACAACGTTTCCTTCAGTAACAACTACAGTAACAACAATTGCAAAGTTCACTTCATCTTTTTCATGTTTCATGAAAAATGCATTTTGTACCAAAATTCTGTAGGGGGAATTCGGAGAGAAAGAGAGAGAATTAGAGAAAAGGGCAAAATGTGGCTCTGTGAGTAGAGCGTGTCAGAGGAAGGAGGCCCATTTCATGGTGATTGATTAGGGCCTTAATTGGTTCCCAAGGTGGATGTGGCAGTTCCTCTCAATTGTTTCAGCAAGGCAGAATGTTGGCAAGTATCTCCTCTGAGGGGGTGACCCACCCAGACTTGGCGTGGGCCTAGTGTGAGAACATACCAGCTTATCTTGGGATATGGTCAGTTCGTCCATTTTCCCCCATTGGTCTTAATGAAAGAAAGCCATTGATACATGGTCACACACTCAAAGCAGACATGAGGTAAACTAAAAGCACACTAAAAGCTATAACTTCCCTCTATTGCTCAGGGAGTTGGCACCTGGGGACTTTTAATGGAGACCATAGGAAAGTGGTAACAATGTACAGGAAGTATAGTATAGTTCATCAAGAACTGAAAGGCCCAGTACTCTTAATGGAACTCTGAGAAATGGGCCAAACCCTGAGGAGTTCAGCTTAGTGTGTGCTGTACAACAAAAGCAAATTGGAACTTTTGTAACAGGAATTCTCAGCTTTATTTTCTGTCTGTTGGTAATTTTTCTTTTGTAAGGCAACATTCAAAAGCAGCGAGTGAAGTATTTTGAGGGCATATTGGTGTAAGATGCATTGGTTCTGTAGAACCACATACATTTGAACCTTTCACTTAAGGTCGTGGTATCTCCGACACGCCTGTTTCTGCATGGTGAGTTGTTGAAAGGAGCTTTCATCAGCATATAGTAACTTGTATTACATGTGAAGCTCTTTCTCTGTCCCCTCCCTCTGTGGCAGCACCATACAGGGCCCACATGCATCTGTCTCTCTAACAGGCCCTGAGAAATCTGCTGATAAGTCCCAGCTCGAACATTCCCCAAACATTCTAATTATATCAGTATTAGTATTATGACTCTGATGTCATTGCTTCAGTTTGCCAAAGGTTTTCTTTTTGTTGGAAAAGGGATAAAATACGAGGCTAGACTTTGGGTGGGGCAATGTCGTGTACAGTGGGCAAAATATGGCATGGAAAAAACTGTGGACTTTATAGACAGAGAAAGTTATAGATCAAGTGGGACTATAGGGATAATTGGGATAATATGAGCTCTGAAGTAAATGTAATTGATTTACAGTAACACATGTGGGCTTATACAAGTCCGTTATTCTGTGATTTCAAACAATGTAAAGGCGTACAGTTCTCCCTCTGGCCCCAAACAAAATCTCTGCCAAATTGGGCTTTTATACTGATACGCTTATTAAGATCCCATGACCCAACTAGAGTTTGAATGCCATTGACTAGTGATCTAGAAAAGGATTCCATTCAGAGGGAAAGTAAGTGACCATCTGTGGTAGTCATTCATCTTCCATAGTTTAGTTTACTCTCGGTGTATTGTTTATTTAAAATCTGCTCCATTCTTTAATCAATAAAAAATACTTGATGTTCTACATCAAACCACAGGACACCATTTCATTGACTCATATAGGAAGAGCACATTAAAGCTATCCAGCACTGAACTGATTTACAAAATCACAAAATAAAGGGAAAGATCTCCCAATAAGTCCACATAGTTTGCGGTTGAACACAATGCACCCGTTCTACAGCCTCTGGGTCTGACAGCACAGTCAACGCTGTAGTCTTGGAGCCCAAGACTGGATAAAACACACATCATACCCTGCATCATGGAGGTGGTAATGTCATCACAGAGCACCAACATCTGGAGGGTGGTCTGGGCGCCTGGAGACTCTGGAGGCTAGCCAGTGGGCCCTGTTCAGTTCTGCCCTGCTATGCTCAATGGTGACAGAGGGGCCTTTTATGTTGACAATCCAATCCATGAAACACCATTTGCACAGTGCAATGACACTCTGGAGCTCTGTACCAGTACTACAGTACTACTGGTACTTGTGGGGGTCAGATAGCTAAGCGGTTAGAGAATCGGGCTATTAAAAAAAGAAGGTTGCCAGTTAGATTCCGGCCGTGCCAAATGACGTTGTGTCCTTGGGCAAGGCACTTCACCCTACTTGCCTCGGGGGTAATTTCCCTGTACTTACTGTAAGTCGCTCTGGATAAGAGCGTCTGCTAAATGACTACATGTAAATGTAAATGTACTCTAGGTGGATCCCTTTCAAGTCTGATCTATAGCATCCAGGAGGCGAGATGTGTGATAACTTCTGAGATGAATGTGTTTAACGAAGTTCATATCAGCCTGCATAGGTTCATAGGACCTGAAGACCACTGAAAACACATTCCATGTTGAGTTGCAACGTGTGGGTTCCTCCACAGCTCCGGCCAACTTCAATCTGTGATTTTTGGACGAGAACTATCTCATTGTCAAGCCATTGCAGTACCTCACAGTAAAGACGTAAATACTTGTGAAGTGAACAAAAGATCTTTGTACCAGTCTGCAGCAAAAAGTGTTTAGCCGTAATTTCCTCTCATGCTTCAAGAAACATGCAGGAAAATGACCCCATCTGTATCAGTGTTTCATCTCTTTGAACCTGAGACCCTTCGAAGCAGCCACCTTTCTTTGCAGGGCAAGCCAATGTGTTTCTGATAGGGAAACATACTGGATTTATAACTTCTGCATGATATGATCGTGTCTGTGACAATGAATGTATGAGTTTTGTCATTCAGAACTGGACTGTGGTCTTCATCAAAAGCGCCAACTACATAGCACGATTATTCTCCAAAACACATTTACATTTACATTTATTCATTTAGCAGACACTTTTATCCAAAGCGACTTCCAAGAGAGAGCTTTACAAAGTGCATAGGTCACTGATCATAACAACGAGATAGCCACAAAACATTGCGAATAGCCAAAACATGAAGCACACATTGTGAACAACCAAAATAAGTGCCAAAGGGAAGAACCATAAGAGCATGTAGTTAAACAAGTTACAATTAAACAACATGAACTGCTATAAGTGCAAGTGTACCTGTGAAAAAAAAAAAAAGCAAGCAACAATAATAAAACAATATATCACAGCGAGTACAAAAAATTTAAGTCAGTTACCACTAACCACAAGAGCAACAAGTCTCTAAGCAAGAGTCATTGTGATCCTTGAGGAAACTAACATCGGGTCAAGCGAACCATTCCTAAGTACCGTTGTACTCCCGGAACAAGTGCGTCTTGAGCCTTTTCTTGAAGGTGGAGAGACAGTCAGTGTCTCTGATGGAAGTGGGGAGTTGATTCCACCACTGGGGGGCCAGACAGGAGAAGAGCTTGTGTTGGGACCGGGCGGTCTTGAGCGGTGGGACCACCAGGCGGTTGTCTGAAGAAGACCGTAGGTGACGGGTGGGGGTGTAGGGCTGCAGGAGAGACTTGATGTAGACGGGTGCAGTCCCGTTCACTGCTCGGAAGGTCAATACCAGGGTCTTGAATCTGATACGGGCCATGATAGGTAGCCAGTGGAGAGAGATGAGGAGCGGGGTAACATGGGAGCGTCTGGGTAGATTGTAGACCAGGCGGGCCGCTGCGTTCTGAATCCTCTGAAGAGGGCGGGTTGCACATGCTGGGAGACCAGCGAGCAGCGAGTTGCAATAGTCCAACTTGGAGAGGACAAGTGCTTGGACTAGCAGCTGGGTGGAGTGCTCAGACAGGTATCTCCTGATCTTCCGGATGTTGTAGAGGGTGAATCTACACGACCGGGAGACCGCAGCAATGTGGGCCGTGAGGGAGAGCTCGTCGTCCATGGTAACCCCAAGGTTCCTGGCAGAGGATGAAGGGGTCACCGTCGCAGATCCCAGGGTGATTGAGAGATCGTGGGAGATGGAGGGTTTAGCCGGGGTGATGAGAAGTTCTGTTTTGGCGAGGTTCAGCTGGAGGTGGTGCTCGGTCATCCAGGCGGAGATGTCTGTGAGGCAGGCCTCAATCCTAGCTGAGATCCCCGGATCTGTCGGGGGGAACGACAGGTACAGCTGCGTGTCGTCAGCGTAGCAGTGGTAGGAGAAGCCATGGGAGGTGATGATTGGTCCAAGTGAGGTGGTGTACAGAGAGAAGAGGAGGGGTCCAAGGACGGAGCCCTGTGGGACACCAGTGGAGAGCTGGCGAGGGCCTGACAGTTTGCCTCCCCAGGAAACCTGGTAGGATCTTCCCGACAGGTAGGATGAGATCCACTGGAGTGCAGTGCCAGTGATGCCCATCTCAGAAAGTCTGGCGAGCAGGACATCTAATCTGGAAACTATTTGGACACAGAGCTGGCATGTCTAGGGTCTTCTGTACTAATTGGTTTGGGTTTTGATTGGATGTCACCTATATGAGGACATAAGGGCTGAATTATCTGAACTTTAAGCTTCATCGTGGAACAGCACCAATCCAAGTTGTCCCAACCAGAACCTTTTGACAATGAAATTAAAATTTGTTTTAATTTGGTAATTTGGTAATTTGGTTTGCCTTAAAGAATCCATTACTATTTTAAATCCAGGGGCTTTATAAATATTGGTCATAGCAAATCTATAGCTCAGCTATTAGCCTAGAACAACACGTCCTGCTGCCTTTACAGTTGTGAGTCCCCATCCAAATAGGCTGTACTGTTCATACTCTGTTGAAAGCCTGCTGCAACTGATTGCTCACAGGCTTGGCTGTATTGACACTTGACTGAAATTACTGCTTTGTTGTTTATGTAATTACTCACATTGCTGCCTTGATTGTGCAGCTATAGATGCCAAACATGTTTTACTAATCCTGGACCAAAATTATGTTATTTTAGTGACTGCAGTGAGTGGCAACCAATGACTAGGCACACATTAATCATACCAATACCCTCATTGTATGATTGTCATTTTTATTACACCCCAGACTTGCATTTTCTCTAAGATGAGATGTTATACCTTCTGTTGTTCCTCCTAGGGTTGTCTGAAATGTTGCATTATTTATTAAATATGTTTTATCTGCACATCATCCTGACATGCCAAAAAATGTAACCACAAGTGAGGAGGAGGGAGGTCTGGTCAATCCAGCGCTCTTGTGTCCACACATTAACCTGGAACCAACATGGATCAAAGCTTTTGGATGTGTTTTACAAGGTCTGCATCACTATGGATTTGGGGTTCGTCAGCCAGTATCATGTTCATAGAAAGAGATGACTTTATCATATGTTTAGATAAACCCACAAAATATGCCAAAGAAAACCAATGACAGCCCAAACTAATTTATTTTGTAGCCAGGGCAAAAAAGCTGTGGTGTTTCTGGAATTGTATTATGTAGAGCATTATACCAAAATGCATGCCAGATTTTTAGATAACGTCTAGGTTAGTATCAGACAATTTTACAAATTGGGCTATATGCTTTTAGATTTTGATTTCCAATCAAATAATAATCTCCAACAGTTTAGACAGTATCACTGCACTTGTGCCAAGTGCACAAGAATATATAGTCTTAATTGACCTATTTTGTCATTCTAAATATCAGTGACATAATGGAGCACACACTGGTCGAGAAACACATTATCTGTAATTACTAGGTGAAAGATTCATTAAATATCTATTGATCCTTAAAGCTTAATGTACTCAAGATGTGAGTACACAATCTAAAACAGGATGAGTTTCTTCAGTGTCTACAATTCACATGTGTACCCCATCCACTTTACATTTTGCATTGCAATATACATTTATTTTTGCTTCCTCAAATTTCGGATATGTCAAATAAAATTATAGAATACAGTAATGTTTTCAATATATTCAGTAATCTCATGAAGTACACTCTAACAATGTATTTGGCTCTCAGGTCTGTGTGACCCCTAGCTGCCCTCCCTCAATGTCTACATACAGTACAACTTCAGCATTTTGGCAAAAACACTATTCAGTCTACCCCAAAGGAGGATCATCAGACATGAGCTAAAATAGAGATTTAGACAGGGGGAAAAAAGGAGAAACAGTCCATCCTTCCAAAACACACTCCTGCTTCCCAAACAGGCTAGTCAGCTGGGGTCATTAGTCTTAAAGTTAAACATTGGAAGAATGATGTTGTGCAGGATGCTGCATGAGGTCAGATGTCCACATAGTGCTTTGGGTGGTAACTAAGATTTACTGTAGCCATGACAGAACGGAACCCTTCAACTGTTTCTTTGTTTGAATTATTGTAAGAGGGGTTTGTAGATTTATTGACTATGACCAATTTCCTTGTGTCATTGCAAAACAGCATTTTTTGTCTTTTTTTGTGGTCACTATCATCACTTAGCAATTTGCTTTGTAGATTCATTCTTACAAGACTTATTGTATTGAGACAGTATTGTACTCGTCATGTGTGCATTCATAGTCATATGCTCAGTATACAGAGATCCTGTAATCTGACCCCATCCACGGAGACTGACCTACCATTACGTCATGTTGTCCTACGCTTTAGTGAGGCTCATGTGCAAGAAGCTAAATTAATTAATACACATAAAACTGTGCATTTTATTTGAAGGCATGTTAGATATACCTGGGAATTACTTCAACAAAGTCCTTTCCTGTTTATTTATGAAGGGTAACAAGTGGAGTAACAGTAGAAGCTGCATTGAGTTATCAGGCATGAGGGAATATTGATCATCAATGAAGGATGTTGCTTCTATGGAAAATAATATCTTGGACCACAAGTTCTATTTGAATGTGTGCGTAGGCTGTCAGTATTGTCAGGAGTCAGAATGAAAAATGAGTTTGGCTGTGAGTCTTGCCAGTATAAGTAACCCCGCTCATTCCCTCTCCCTCAAATCTCAAAAATATGTCTGTGACAAGTGAAAGATGAACTGACAAGCCTGTCAGCAGCAACGTTTTTGGAAAGAAATGACTGCACTTGCCGAGATGCCGAAGTGAAGCCGCTCACAGGTGTTTGGAGAGGATCTCTCGTGTCAGTGATGTGCTGCATCTTTCAATTATCTACACAAACCTTTAACTGACGCAATGTGTCTAAAATGATGTTGATGTTCTTCAAAAAAGGTTGTTAATCATTTTTTAAACCTCGAAATTGACTTAATTTGTTAAATACCACAGGGAATACCACATTGTCCATAGGTAGAATGTTTGGTTCGGATTAACACTTTTTCCAGAGTTATTAAGGGACTTTGTCTTGGAATTGGTGCATGAAAGGTCAAGAGAGATGACTCACCCATACACCATTAAAATGATGCGCGATTGTGAAGGTATTAAAGCCACGTCTATACTACCTAAAACACGGTAGCTTGATTCACTATTCTTAATGCCTGTACAATATGGTGCGCTCTGACCTTGGAAATTCTCATAAAAGAGGAATCCTGGCCATGAGAAAAATGCTCTCTGAGATCCAGGGCAAGGAGGAGGGAGTGATCTTTGCCCAGAGGTCTCTCTGCTCTGCCGAGTCCCCACAGGTAGCGCTGGTCGTGAATATGTCGGCACGATGCCTTCCTGGCTGATGGATGGTGTCGAAGTTTGTCCCTATCCTGGCAAGCGACTACAGGACAGTAGGCGATTGTCAAGCTATGCCAAGGTTGAGAATGAGATGGTCCACACCTTGCTTTCTTACTTACCCGAGCTGGTGAATTCACAGTGGTAGGTGACAATATTTCTTTCTTTCTGTTTAAATATTTATCCTGTTAGATGTCAAACCGAAAACTGTCTGTTGTTTATTAAAGTGGTTTCTTTGTGATACTGATTTATTTCTCACTACTCTAGAAACACTGTGGTTTTACACATCCAATACACCAGACAGGTATCTTAAGGCTGTGTCTCTGATTTAATCTCATCTGAGATATTTTTTCAGCATGCTTTTAGTTGACCAAAATCTCACTGTTCTTCATGGTTCCAGTGTTGAGGTTAACAGCTTAATATTAAAGCTGCTACAGAAAAATATTTTAAACTTATTTTGGATAAAGAGGAGGAAACAGAGGTGGAAAGAGGTTACTTCCCAAGTTGTGTTACTAGTTGAATTTCTTTCTCTCTCTCTCATGCTTTAATAGATAAAGTCCTCTCAATCCTTGCGAATGTCTGGCAGACAATTTCTGGATAAGGTGGAGTGGAAAGGAGGGGGTCTCTCTCTCGCTTTCTATCTCTCTCACAAACACACACACACACACACACAGACTTCCTCTCATTCTGTTCCCTCTGTCTTTTTTTATCTCCCTCCTCACTCTCTCTCTCTTCTCTTTCTCTCATCCCCTCTCTCTCTCTCTCTCTCTCTCTCTCTCTCTCTCTCTCTCTCTCTCTCTCCCTCTCTCTCTCTCTCTCTCTTCACTTTCTCTCATCCCCTCTCTCTCTCCCTCTCTTTTGGCAGCTCTCTGGAGTCTGCTCTGTTGGCAGGAGTGACCAGAATAAAAACAGCCACACCAGACATAGGAGGGGGAAAAAAGCAACGTGATCCATAGAAAGTCTTTGCCCTCTCCTAATTACGTCTTGTCTCATGTCGTTTTTCTACTTTTTTTTCTTCTTTTTTTTTAAATCTTAAACGAATTTAGCTTGCTGGGAAGGAGAATAAGGAGCCAGAGGAGAATAAAACCAGCCGATAAGCTGAGGGGTGGTGTATTTTGAAACGAGATGGCTAACAGGAAGGTTCTATCCCTCATCCACAAATTCTTCTTCTTAGTTCTGATTCAACCCACACTTCAAGGAGGTAAGTGTGCTACTCACTAAACCTTTGTGTGACATCTGCCTCTGGCAGTTTCTGAACAGGTGCAGAGTTCTGTCCAGTCAATTGTTTATCCATTTGTGTTGGTGTTAATATACATTTTAATATTTCATGTTCGGGGAACCATGCATCTATAAAGGTTAGTTTGACATTGCCTTTATGCCCATGGTTCCCTATAAACGCAGGGTATTAAAAGAATAACTTGAACAACTGATCCCCTGTGTGATTTGGTAGATGTTTTATTATTGGATTAGTTTGATTATAATATTGTCACCCACCACTTGGGATGATTGATGAATGTTTAGTCTATCTGACCCTCTGTACAAGTGTCCAAGTGAGTAACATCATTTCAGTCAAACTTTCCATTCCACTTTCAGTTCGCAAAACATTCTATTCCATCACAGTGCAGATGAGAAACTTCATTGCATAATTTGAAACACAATTGTAATCTGCTCCACATTTGCATGTGCTGTGTTCTTGTAGTTGAGGCTTAATATAGTCCAGATATTCTTTCCTGTGGAGCTCCTCAGTGGTGTTTTAGAGAGCATTCCTTCCTTAGATTGGGGGTCAGATGGCTGAGCGGTTAGGGAATCGCGCTACCAATCAGATGGTTGCCGGTTTCGAATCCCGGCCGTTCAAAATGACGTTGTGTCCTTGGCCAAGGCACTTTACCCTACTTGCCTCAGGGGAATGTCCCTGTACTTACTGTAAGTCACTCTGGATAAGAGCGTCTGCTAAATGACTAAATGTAATGTAAATGTAGATTCAGTGTCCAAATAGATTTAATTAACACTGCAGCCACAATGCATCTGTGCATCTGATAATGAACAAGAAGTAACTATCACAACAGAGGTTACAAACTTACAAAAAAAATCATCAAAAAGGTTTTGTGACTTAGTTATCATGGAAAAGCTACATTTCTCATGGGAAGATTAGATTTTCAATTTTTCTAATCACATACATATTAAATCATGTGAGAACAGGCTCAGTGTTAAGTCAAGGAACTGTGCAGTGCACTGGAGGAGGCTCTGTACAGTTTAATTGAAAGCCCCGTCTCATCTCCTAGCATGTCAGAGAGAGAGAGAAGACTCCAGCTGGTTCCTCTTTCCAGTCGGCTACATCATATAGAATCACTCATAATGAACTCCCATGTGGACAGAAGTGTGTATCTGAGCATGTGTGGGCTCTATCTCGACAGCTTTGGCTCTTACTGAAGTCACAGGGCTGTTTCTGGGACACATGTAATGTATGTGGATCTGAGGTCTAGCTTATCTATTTGTCGAGAGAAGGGGTGCGTGGTGAAAGTTGTACCTTTAGCTCTTAACCCTTGTGTTATCTTCGGGTCATTCTGACCCATCAGTCATTGTGACCCAACGTCGTATTGCGACAAATTTACGTCATACAAAAACAAAGTGAAGCATTTTCTTTTAACTGTCGGGCTGTCTCAGACCCCCCACATTGGAATGGTTAAAAGAAAATTATTTTTATTTGTTTTTGTATTGGGTAAAATTGGGTAAACACAACAATGGTTCGTTATGAACCTTTGGGTCATGTGACCCGAAGGCAGCACGGGGGTTAAGCTTTCCACTCTGTCCTTCGAGCTTTGAGTTTCCACTCTCTCCTTCTAGCTCACTCTCTCTCCATCCCTCCCTGTTTTGATTTTGTTCTTGTTCTGTTCCTTGGCCACGATCAACTGCAGTTGTTTAGCCTTCAATTGGAAAGCATGAAGGTCTGGACTTGGTTCTTTCAGCCCAGCCAGTCCTTTTCTACTGATTTATTTATTTGCTCAAAATAATTTTTCCGGCTCTCATTAATGTATCTGTTCCACAGCTGTTGGTAAGTATTCTCACAAACTATGTCAGATGAAGTTTTAATGGAGCTTTTTATTTAGACACAGAATAGAAACGTAGTGCGCCAGACATTTGAGTTAAACAATTAGTCTCAACAGTTAAGGTAGTGATCAGTCATCATGATAGTTTGATTCAAAATCCTTTTTGGACTGAACTTTGACAAGTCTGCATATACCTCATTCATCTGCAATGCACCTGCTATATTTCAGGATCTTTTGCTTTTTTTTGCTATGGCAGCATTTTCCACCCTCATCTTTGCACCAACTATAACTGTCAGCCAATTGCCATAACGGAAACGAACACATCTACGTTCAGCTGTCAAGACTAGCCCAGGCAGAATTTACAGCATACGAAAGAGCCAGCAAATATCAATATTGGCTTAGGAGACCAACTTTGATCTCTTGTGAACGTAAAACCCATCCATATCACCCTTTCCCAGGGTGCTGAAACCAGCTCCTTCTGTGTCTGGGAGCACATAGTTGAGAAACCACCTAGTAGGGTGGCTGAGCGGTGAGGAAATCGTAAGTAATCCAAAGGTTGCCAGTTCGATTCCCGGTCATGCCAACTGACGTTGTGTCCTTGGGCAAGGCACTTCACCCTACTTGCCTCGGGGGGAATGTCCCTGTACTTACTGTAAGTCGCTCTGGATAAGAGCGTCTGCTAAATGACTAAATGTAAATGTAAATGTAGTAGCCTTGTCCAAGGAAGTGAAAATGATCTGCAAGTAACATGAACCCTATTAACACCCAATCACCTTTTTTTTAATGTTTTATAGAGAAAAGGTTGCTTGTACTCTGGACATGCTCTCCAAATGGATTCCCAGGGTAAAAGTCTCTTCTGAATGTTTTTCTTTCTCCAAGTGTCAGTGAGTTATGATGCAAGAGGGAAGGTTGGGGAAGGGGTTTGTTAATAAATATGTCTCTCGTCATATGACCCTGCAACCTTCAGCAGGTACTGTAATGCTCAAATGTGTCATCAGTTCCTATGCCCTACTTTGGGAGAGACTGATCGTCCTTGCATTCCACAAACAAACAACATCTGTCAGACGGATACAGTGAACGGGATGTTATCCTGATCAAAAAAAAAAAAAAAAAAGACCACTTGGACTCAGTGGCCTCTCCCGCAAAGCTGTCGTTTTCAAACCTGTTCAGTCAGCATCTCTAACTGAAAAAGTGAGAACAAGATGTAATTCATTGACAGACTTTTTAATTAGTTGAATTTGGGGGGGGGGGGCTTTAATCTGCTGTCACACATACTGAACTTCACCTTAAACACAAGGCAGGTAGAGACGAGACCCAAGTGGGTTAGTTTCCTCGTACTTCTCGAGATTAATACAATTCCAGCTCTCCTCTCCTGTCCTCTGTGCTCCATCACACAAATGTAATCAGAGCATGTTCACTTTTTACATGCGTAATGTCAAGAGTGTAGTGAATCTCACTTTGTTCCATTTTCACGCCTCCATGTCCGTTGCTTTAGTACAGAGGTCCAAATGACGGACTCACTAACTGATGCCAGAGTCATTAGTTTCTGTTTTATGACCAAAGCGGTTAATGACACATGCCTGACAAGCAGAAATCGGCAGAGGATCAAAAGAAGAAAATAACAGCTCTGTTCCTTCCAGTCTCATAAGAATTACTTTCTTTTGCAGCACTGGAAGCCAGTTTGCCTGTTTTGGCTTTAGCCAGGCTAAAAGGCAGGCAGTCCCTGGACTTCAGAGGAATCTAATCCATTAATTGTTGCCGTCAGTGACACTCCCCTGGCCACAGTTGAAGGTGAATGAAATCATGGCAGATCCGGTGGCACACCTGGATGTCAGGCAAAACTTTCTGAATTGCAGCGTTGCCCCACTGGTTGGTAGACTCCCAATCTGATTATCTCTGAGTGCTGTTTGAGGCTTTATTGGAGGCACATGTTTTGAGCACCACTCTGGCAGTAATCCCATCCTTTATTAGGTGGATTGCCAGCAACAGCTATTCGGATTAATGTGACACCACAGGGCTAGACTGCACTGCATGGAGTACCTGGAGGGAAAAGTACTGTAATCAGATCTCATTGCAGAGTATAGATCTCATAATCTTTATTGCTGGATTCACTTAAACAATTTATGGAGGCATCTTTGGAAGATGGTTGTAAGTTTGGCTGTTAGCAACCAGGCCTGATGTTCATGTTGTGTAGGGGCTTCCGTCATGTATGTGGACATATAGAACAGAACCCATAGTTCTGCAGAGTGATCACTGGCCAGTTAGTTATGAATCGAGAGTCACCGTTTTCACTATCTATTGTTATAGGTGTTAAAAATCAGAACAGGTTTGGGATGTATAATTAGCTTTAAGACCACACATTTTAAAAGATCTGTTCTGGAAACATCCATGGTGTAGCATGATGGTGCACACACATCCCATTTTATTATGTTGTATTATGTGTATGTAACACGGATGCTCTGGTTGCAACCTATTTCCTTTACAAATGTATCCTGTATGACGGCACTCATAACGCTGCTGTACACTTACACTTCAGCACCGGCCTGCCTATCCAACGGCATGACCATTCGAAGGAATGAGACCTGCTTGCATGGTTTGCATCTCCCCATGTAATCGTTTGTGGGTAAATGTCAAACCATGTGTCTCTCAGGAGATGTTTGGTCTGTTGGCTACCTGTGCCAAGTGTTGAAAAAAGAAACACGTTAGCCCAGATGATTCATTCCAGCTATTCGGCAAGCAGACCTCATGAGATTGTGAGCTGAACTGTCCCAAAGAGACAATACTCTGAGACAAGGCCCTCTCAGGAATGGGGCCTTTCTGACCCTCCACCGGTCACTACATGATCTCCCATGTCTGCTATTAACCCTTAGGCAACAGATCCTGAAGTACAGTAACAGGCCTTGTAAAAATTACATTGCCGATCCCGGGCTCCTATAGAACGTTCCATCTGTGAGACATTCAGATCAGGTTGTCAGTGTTTGTTTTATGACTATCATAAAGCCCTGTAAAAAAAATTTTTTTTCACTTATAGGAAACACTTTTTTTTTTTTTACAAATATTTTTCTTATTCCTCAGGTGTCCTGCTTTTAAACAGCAAGATTAAGAGCAACATAAGAAAGAAATCTTACAGTATGTTGTTATTCATTCTTTACAAGCAAGAGGCGGATGAATACACAAAAACAAATATGTTAACAAACAAACTAATAAATAAACATTATGTCCCTTTATCACTGCAGGCATAGTGATAGGCATGACTAAAACACTCTTGAAGACTAACTACCAATTGGAACCTTCAATTAAATGCATTACGTCAGTTCCATGAAAGTCATCTGGCATGAAAAAAATTGCACGCTCTTCTTATATATACGTTTTATACATTCATGTGATAGATGTTTCTCTAATAAACATGGGTTAATGCGTCTTATACATGATTCAGTTGAGGTTTAAAAACAGTGATGTAAACCTTGGAATTCTATTAAATGTTTGTTTTGTTAATAGCACAGGTATTACATACAAATATGTATTGGACTATTTCTCATGCTCACATACATAGTATTCTATGGTGGTTAATCAAAGTTCAGCCTACATATTTTTAACCTTTAAAAATGAGTTGTCTCCACAGAAAAAAGATTTGGGGCATTCTTTATACCTTGTCAAGTGTCTTAAATGCAGGGCCCATGTGCTTGCTGGGTACAGGGTGAATCTAGACATGCCTATATCCAGTCAAAAGAGATGATTTATGTCACAGAGAACATTTGAAATGATATTATTTTAGATTTAGGCTATTTTAAATTTAGCCTTGGATGGTCATTTTAAAGTAAAATCCCTATTTGGCAATCTTCCAAATAAGAATGTCACTCGATATGGAACACTCTTCCTGACCTGTGTTTTAACAATATCAATAGAACTCATAAGGTAACTGATCTCTTATTCCCATGACAACAATGTCCCTATTATCATTAATTAATAAGAACTATGATTGCCCACAGACCTGTATTCATTTGTCATTTAACTCCACTTAAAGCAATAATTCCTTCAAGTGTCTGGAATAGGATCAAAAGAACATATGTACAGTATGCCTGGAATCCTGTCAAAATACACATAATATTTAAATACCTTTTAATGATTTCATAGAAGTATCATATCCACAGTTACCGTTTCTGTCATGTTCAGTGCACCATACAGTATTCAAAATCTCTGATCCGTCACGTAGGAGGAATTTGCAGCTGTTGGTGTTTTTTTTACACTTTTCTGAATCCTATAGAGATCAACCACATGTTAACCCCTGGTGGGTCTGCCTTGGCCAAGATACTGAAAGGCTGGAGATGGAGGGATGATGACGACTAGATCAGAATCTCACCTCCCCCTTTTTATAACAGTGCCGTCTGTGTGTCGTCTGTTTATTTGACTTTGCATACCTCACATTGCCGCTCTGCTACGCAGATGTGTCAGGAAGGCGAAGGCATGGAGGCCTTGGCCTGACTGGGGAAAGGACAGGTGGAGGAGCTACGACGGGCGGGGGAGGCTATCAGATTGATTTACTAATGTCTCTTTTCTCTTTCTTTGACCCCTCTGCTTTTCTGTGCTCTGGAAAATATAATGCAAAATGGTGACAAGAAGTCGGCAAGACGCCACAAGTCTGACAACGGTCGATGTACAAGTGCCAGAATCTGCAGTCTTCTCCACCGCACTAGATCTCCTCTGTACTAGATCACCACTCCAGGTTGTGCTTGGAATGACGTAGTGAATAGATAGATGGATGGTCAATGCTGGAAGGTTAGGTGATGGTAATGAACAAATCACATATATTTCCTAGGTTCAAAGGAGAGAAGGGACTGTGTGGGATCACGAATGTAATGACGCTGAGTCTTTCACAAGGGGTGGGGAATGCAGCAATCACAATGTGTGGGTCTGTGTCTGCTTGTGTGTCTGCGTCTGCTTGTGTGTCTGTGTCTGCTTGTGTGTCTGCTTGTGTGTCTGTGTCTGCTTGTGTGTCTGTGTTTGTGCGTGTCTGCTTGTGTGTCTGTGTTTGTGTGCGTGTCTGCGTCAGCTTGTGTGTCTGTGTTTGTGCGTGTCTGCTTGTGTGTCTGTGTTTGTGCGTATGTTCCGTGTGCGTCCTGTGCAATTAATTATACAGTTAAAATGACCAATTATTAGACACCCACAGTGAAGGGTCTTGAAAAGCATTACTCACAAGCTTGCTGTAACTGTGGTCCATATATCATGTCACTAACAACGCCTTTAGAGTGGTTGTCAGTTGTTAGCAAAGGAGTTAATTGGGGAAAATCCATCCATTTCATTTGAACAAATTGTGGACATAAAAACAAGTTCTTCCATATAAATAGCTAATATGTTTGCCATTCAGTCATTAAAAGTCATTAGTTGTTCCAGAATGTGAATGTGTTTGCTAACACATTTCCAATAAACCCAGGCCATACAAGACTAAAAACGAGTTGTCAAATGACCACTTTTATTTGTACTGAGCCGTTAGATGTTGGATTTGTATGGTCTGGCTATATGTCTCCGGCATAGATATTATTCTCAAATGAAAGAACCAAATAAAAATCTTTGCCAGCTATCAGTAGGTAAACATGTCGTTGCTTATTCATCTGGCTAATACTTAAATGTGCAAACTAAACATTGGCGGCTACATCCTCTCCGTCTGTTAGTGAACATTTGGTGGATAAAACGTCCCAATCTAAACACAAAATAACAATGTAACGACTGAGAAATCCCAAAACAAGGTATAAAACATCCCTGACTAAATACATGTTGGATGTAAACCAACAGGTTTAGGTACTGTGTGTTTGTTTTTGAAACCTTGTACTGATCAAATTCTTACTAAATTCCTACCCTGTATTCAGGTCTGGACTGGGACTGAAAAACGGCCCGGGACTTTGAAACGCAGACCGGCCCACGGCCGTGTATTATTAGTATATAATATATATTTTTTGTTGCATTATGCCGCAGCCGTATGACCGGCCGTTCGGGAAATCTCCCGACTCTCCCGACGGCCAGTCCGACCCTGCCTGTATTAATCAAATCCACATACAGCTAAAGACTGCTGGCATACAATACATACCAAAGAGAATCCGCACACTGTAGGATGAGCACCACACAATGATAGTTGTTTTAATTTGATTATAAGATGATATGAAACCAATAAATTCCCAGCAAAGGTGAAGTTACTAAGTAGAGGCCAACATGAACCCAGCGCTCCCTGTGTTACCTCCCCATGGTGTGGTACAGTGCTGTGCTGCAACAGGATTCTGACAAGTAGAAACAATTGGAGCAGACAAACACTCCCTGTGCCCTCTTCCTCAACCATGGGACAGGAAATCCTCCCTTTGATTGTGAAATGAAGTCCTGGCCAGGCTGCAGTGAAGAATACCGAATGCCTCGCTGGTACAGTGGGACTTTACTGTACCTCAGGATTCTCTGCCTTGCAGCTGCCAACCACTGTGGGCAAGGATGAACTGAGTCTGCATGCACTTTATATACACTCACATAACCTTCCCCAAACACAGTGCCAGCTTTGACTTGGTTGTCAGCCACTCGCTCTCACAATACGCTCATACACTGACACTATTTCACAAACATACACACTAGCCTGTAAATATACTTTCAAGGAAGCATGAATTATACGTTTTATTATATTGCTCCCTTTCTTTGGAAAGGAACAAACTTTGTGTTTGTCGTTCAAGTTCTCAACACTTAGCCCGTAGTCGAGTGTACAAGGTCAAACTGTAAATGGCCAAACTGTCTCTTCCATCATACTGTAGTTCTCTCACTGTCCCAATTAGAAACAGTTTGAGAGCTTCCTCTCATTCGTCTGTCCACAAATTCAACCATGAGGTCATTTGTTATCCAAGGACACATCTGCAATGCTCTTTCAAATAAACTATCACTCAAAAACGGCCATTTGTGCTCTTAAACATGATGTTTTCTAAATGAAACCATCGGGATAAAAAACATGTAAGGAACACTATTGCTGCAATGAATCATACAAATCCCGCTGGGCACAGACCTTGGTTGAGAATAGAATATGCTAAACAAAAACAGACCAGATAGACCAAATATTTTCCTCTCTTTTCCAATCGGCTTTAGATGTGTGACTTATGGGGATTTAGGAAAAATAGGGTGTCCTTGCTCACCTCTCCCTGCATCAATGCTTGTGGATTTACAGTATCTTTCCACCATGAGTATAGAAGCCGACTGGCCTGATTATGCTGGTTAAACAGACACACATGCACACACTTTCTCTTTCTATTTACATATTCCACTTCCCTAGTATTTCTTTACAACACAACTACAAAGTATTTCTTCTGTTGTATCTTAACATAATATATCCATAGAACCCCTCCTCATGTCCTCCTATGACCAAACTCAGACAGTAAAATAGATTTTACCTTCAGATGCTGCCCTCAGTGAACAAAATACTAAAACACTCCCAAGTCCCAGTGCTCCAACTAAGGAACACATTGAGGCCTTTGATATGTTAAATTAGTTGGCCTCCCAACACATGTCATGCTCATTAAACATAATCCTCATCATCTTAAAATCTTCACTACAGTACACAACGTTTCTGTGATAGAAACCAGGTTTTTCCTTCAAAAATATAACTTTATAATTGCAGCCTGAGCTCACCGGTCCCATAGGAGGGATGTAAGTCCTCTCAGAACAACTCAAGTGTTCTCTCTCTCTCTCTCTCTCTCTCTCTCTCTCTCTCTCTCTCTCTCTCTCTCTCTCTCTCTCTCTCTCTCTCTCTCTCTCTGTCTCTCCTCTCTCTCTCTCTCTCTCTCTCTCTCTCTCTCTCTCTCTCTCTCTCTCTCTGTCTCTCCTCTCTCTCTCTCTCTCTCTCTCTCTCCTCTCTCTCTGTCTCTCTCTCCTCCCCTTCTATGTTTCTGTTGTTGTTCCTTCCACACATGAGGCCACTGTGTCTGGGATCCAGAACGACCATCTCAGGAATTGCTCGGAGAAGAGGCCAACAATCAAGAGAGAACGGGGCAGGGGGGGGGGGGGGGGGGTGCTGTGTTCAGGCCTGGCGAAAGAGGCTTTCCAACTGCAATACCTCATCAGAATCAAAACAAAATGTTTTTTTTTCTCAGACCATCAGACAAGCAAAGTCTGGCTATGGCTCTTACTGCCATTGTTTCCTGATCACCTACATCAAAGGGATGTTGTTGATGGATGAAGGTGAGGGCCAAGAGAATCGGGCCAAGCTTGTTCATGCCAGAGACTCCGAGACCTTAGCACTGTCAGTCAGCACCACCATCATGTCACGCAGTCTTGACACTCCTACTTTACAGCCAGGGCGCTCTTTTTAACACCAGGAACTCTCCTGCACTCCGACATTGCTCCAGTTCCTTGTTGCCTCGATCCTTGGTTGTGTCTCGCTCTCTATCTGAAGGGGGAATTTGTATCATTTACATTACATTTACATTTAGTCATTTAGCAGACGCTCTTATCCAGAGCGACTTACAGTAAGTACCGAGGCAAGTAGGGTGAAGTGCCTTGCCCAAGGACACAACGTCATGTGGCATGGCCGGGAATCGAACCAGCGACCTTCTGGTTACTAGCCCGATTCTCTAACCGCTTGTTTGAGGTAAGGTTGGTGAAACCAGTCTGTTTAATGGATTGTCCATGAAGACCACACAGTTCCACTGGGGGCTATAGACTTCGGTTGATACTTTGGGACCAGACTTGACTTTGGAAGTAGATTCACTTGAGGGCCATAAAAAAGCCAGAACATCCATGTTTTCTGTGCTTGCAGGTGTGTATGTGCCGGCTGGGACTGGAATCGAAGCTGGAGGTGCTAGACCAGGCGCTGGCCTCTATCCAGGTAACATGGCATTCTTATCCTTCTCCAGCATGTCCCCAGTACAGAAATGTACATCAATTATTGTACATAGATATTTATTATTATTATTATTATATTTATTATTTAGGTTATATAATATTTTTTTTGCATTTTATGAGTTGTGTTTCTGGTGACAACTATCCATTTTGACACTCCAGTTGGATTTCTTAGGCACGGGTACAAAAGTTAGAACCTTAGAACATTAGGGTTAGAATCCCCTTCAGCATAGATAGAAAATACAGGCAATACACAAGACAGCAGTTTGCCCTGTACTGTACAAAATGTCTCTGTCTGAACCACAGACCAACTGACAACATAGTTATCCCACTCTAAACCCACTAAAGGCTGTGGCTTTTTGGTTTCACTGGTGTTGAACGTGTAAAATATTTAACAGCCATCCGGACAGTTGAAGCACACACCTCCGGCACCAAATGGGCACACTGAGCCCAGCGTTTGCAATGGTCCGAAACGTCTTACTCATGTGTGCCACAAACCATTACTGTCAAAGTCTGAACCATATATCCTGGTCATTCCTTTACATTTTTTCATCCTTTTCTTTTTTGTTTTTCCATTGTGGGGTACTGTTTCCCAACGTTCCATCTGGATGAGCCCTAGTGGTGATCTTCAGCAACATGAGGCCATAAATCAGGTTGAAATACAATGTAAATGTTCCAATGCCAAGCTCTTAACACTTCCAAAGGTGTTTTGTAACAGCAAAGATTTAGAGATGCAGGCCCCCCTGGGCTACCCATGTGGTCCTGGTGTAACGATATCTCAGCAGCTCCACCACTCAACAAACCCAGAGTGAGCAGATGATCTACATCGGTATTCAGGACGGAGGATTTTGGAAGCTTCATTCAAAGATGGTTACGCATGCTATGTAACATAACTCTTTGTCTGTTGTTTTACAAGGAGCTGCTGGTGTCCCAGTGGGATACAAACCAGCAAAAACAGGAGGTGAGTAGAAAACACTTGACAAGTAACTGTCATAACTGTATACTGTAACTTGTCCTTTCTTATAGTAGATATAATTTACTTTCAAGAGTGTGTGTTAGTGAAATTGCAACTGTGGAAGAAATCTGGGATGTTTTGTGTGCTTATGTTGACCACAATCAGTAGATCAATTTGATAAACTTTACAATAGTAAATTAAGTGTATCACTATTTCAAACAATCTCTGTTGGCAAAGTTCAATATTTCTCACAGGGCTTAAACAGAGAGTTTACCATTCTGTTCTACTCAAAATAGACTGAAGTGGGTATAGATATAGCAGATGCACTCAGCACTGCACATACATGCCCTTCACTGTGCGCTTGACCAGGAAACCACATTAACTACTGTTACTCTCCACACTTGAGCTGTTTTACATACTGCTGGAATGGGCAGCATTTTGGCAACATTTTGTCTACATCTGCAGAATGGCTTTTGGTAACGGTTTAGTCACCAGAGTTGAACAGATGGTGGGGGTTCTAACTATTTCTGGCCGCGACAAACTAAGAATACCTCCGTTACGACGATAGTAATGACATTGTTGTGGGTCAAAGTATAGTGTTCAGGCCCAACCACTGTCATTAAGACAGTTTACTAGGTGCTATTATGAGGTGTGCAGGCATTAGACTCTCTTACAGATTGTTGTTTCACACCTATAAAAGCCTAACATGGCCACGTAGCAGTATTAGACATTGGCTATAGAGTGAGAGAAGTCTTACAAGCTGATAACTCATGATGATGATGATGAGGTGGAAGTAGGGGGTGTATTTGACCTGTGCTGTCGTTCTAGCAGGAGGCTATGCAGGGCGAGGTGTTGGTACTGGCGGTGCACTCCCTGGAGGTGTCGGGGCGGGTGGTTTAGGAGCCGGGGGGCTTGGAGTTGGTGAGTGGTACTTCCAAGGACTTTTCGGACAATATTCACTGCTTTTTTAATACACACAATGGTGCTCATGATTGCATGAACTTGTGGACTCAGAGAAAGTATGTTTAATGAGAACTTGATTTTTTACTCTGTTTGCTCTGTCCAACAGGGGCTGGTGGAAAGGCCCCCAAACCTGGTAAGTCTTTAAAGTTGCTGCTCACCGTGTACAGTTGGCTCTAGCATTGGTTTCCATTACTCAGGGTACAGAAGAGTCTGCTATCGCTGTCTAGGATTCAATACTGTATACAGTATGTAGTGCAGGTGGCAGATATTGTAGAGTGCAAGACGCTGCAATAAGCTCAAGCATCCTGTTATGCACCCAACGAGGAAAAACCATGCACATTGTATCTGGAGCACCTTATTGAAGTGTTATATCAGGAAGGAAATCATGATGATATCTGGCTGTGATGTAGGTGAAGTGGGTTGAACTGTGTAGACCAGAGTGCAGTTAAGTACATTCTGGGTAGGTTGGTGGGTAGCGCAGCAGCAACAGCCCCTCGGCTGGGCCGTCACCAACATCACCTCGTCATCCCTTTATTTTCATCACGGTTCACTCACACCAATCTGGCATCTGTTTGGGATGTCCTGTTTGGGTGTGAGCGATGCATTCCATTGATGAGGAAAAGGGAGACCCTGCCACTCCTGTTTTGCGGTTCTGGACTGAGTGATGATTGGCAGAATACAAACTCCCATCATCACCCGCCAAACAATGGTGCTAACGCACTGATGAATGTTTTTGTAATGTTAGGCACTCACAATATCACAATGTCTGGAAGCCTCCTCATTGAAACAGTGCACTGCCGTCATCTCTGATACCATACTGTAAATATTGTTTTATGCTCTATTTCAGTGTGCACTGTATTAGCACATTAGCCATGCTCAGCCAATCTTTGATTTCCTACATCAGACCTTTCCATCTAGGCTACCACTATGTGGCGGGAAAGATAAGAAAGCACATTCATCGTTTTAACCGAAGATAAGATGTGGCTCCTTGCAGAGTACCCCTCACACTTCCCCCCCCCCCCCCCTTCTCTAAAAAGTCATTGAGTTTCCATGAGCTGCTTTGTAGAAGCGTCCTTACGTGGGATATTAGAGGGAAGTTGATGTTGGCTGGGGTCAGCAGAGCACAGCTTGGGAAATAACGGCCTGGCTTTTGTTCGTGCTATGGTTTTCTCTCTGTCGACCCGAGGTTCCATGGCAGAAATTAGATTAAGGAAAAGAAACAAAGAGCGTGTCACAGAAAGCTCCCAATCCTTTTAGAAATGCAGCAACTTGGGTCTTGTAACTCAATAAATCTCTGTAACACGAATGACCACACCTTACACAGGAAAAAAACTTAACATCTTTTGACTGGAACCATTTAAGGTCAGCTAAGGTTACTCGTCCATTTGAAAGAAGGAGAGAAAGAAAGGAGATCGGTAGTCACAATAACAGCAGAACACGTTCCACTCTACATCTTGATTTGTCCATTCAGTGGGGGATTTTTATGCAAGGTGACTTCTCAGATGGGATATTTCCATTCCAACAACTGGGTGTTGACTGAAGCTTTCCAGATTTGGACACAGTGTATTTTTTCACTCAAAGGCCCTTAGGCTGGAACCCAAGCACCTTTCTACACCCAGTGATGATGTTTCCATTACAAATACAATTCAACATTTCATCAGTTGAGAGCTCTCACACAGGCAGCTTGGATCCATCTACAGCATGTCAATTAGCTGATGTGCTAAATCTGACATTTGGCTAATAGGCCAGACAGGGACAAGTCTAATGGAATCGAATACTGCCAACATGTAGGTAAAGGTCACCCCCTTCCCTATAAATCTATTTAAAGAGGATTCCATTGCAACAGACGTGCAAACAGGCTTTTACAGAGGCACCTGTAGCATTGGCATGTGTATCTCTTTCACCCAAACCTGTCTCGAGGACGAAGGAAGCAGTGGTGCACAGATGTATACCACGGCCCATTACAGAGAACAGCAGCTGGTGATCAAAGTGACGTGGCAGACTCATGCCAGGCCTTGTAAATGCTAAACTAATCATGAATCCTGTCAGTGTCCACGTTCATAGGGGAGTCAGTACCAGAGAAGGCAACGTTCTCCAAGAGAATTCAGCTGGTCTCTTGTCCTCCCTCAAACGAGGACAGACTAAGGACCTTGTTCTCTGCCAAACCTGGACAGAGCAGCTTGTTTTTGGACAAATGTTAGGCTTTATGGGAATAACCTCTTGTCACTAACAGTTAGCAGGGATACTGCATAATAAGAAATATCTTATTGTTATTCCCCACTCACCGTGCTAGCTGTTTCAGCAAGTGATGCAAAAATGATACTTTTTAGATAAGAGTTGGATGTGTCAGTGGTTGGATAGCATCCATACCTGTTTAAAAATCTACTCTCAACTCTCTGAGCACGTCAAGGCTGAGCTGTAGACACACAAATCTGGTCTACTGCATGAGTATAGAAGGATTTCAACAAACATTTGGCTCTTGTAACCATATTGTTGAATTATTACAAGCAGAACAATAGGGAGGTATGTTGCATAACCGTCTTCCTGGCATTTAAAAAACAAGACCCACCAATTTGCCCAAGGTGACAATGTTTTTATACCACATAAGAGGAGGTCATCCTCTCAATGGCAAGTTTCATAACAGGAAGAGGAAAGAGAGGTTTTGAAATAAAGGCCACATAACAGAAAAGTGAATCAGGGGGATAGAGAGACAATAGTGCCAGAGGGAGAGAATTGCGATAAAACAATAGAGGATATTACACTGGCCTGAAGTTTGAAGAAGAGAAAGTGAAATGAAGAGACGGAGACACAAAGAATGAGTCAGGGATGAGGTGATCAGCCAAAAGCAGATGAGTTGGGAAGCAGCAAGGACTTGTCTCGCCAGACACGTGTTTCTTATCAGCAGGGATCAGACCTGTCACAGAGACGAAAGTGTGTTTGTATTTTGTATGTTTACTTGATATGCTTTTATGGGTGTGTGGGTCTCTCAGTGTCATTTGGTGTGCTTGCTGCGTGGTTTAGTGTTTGGGGACACGTAGCTGGCTCTGATGGTACATGATGACCCATCCTCCCAGGCATCAGAGTCCAGTCTGACAACATCCCCACTGAACCCCCCCCCCTCCGCACACACACACACACATCCCTCCAAACATTCTCGTACCAGAGGACCGAGACCTACACGTTATCCCCTCGTCTCAGTTCGTTAAGGCTGTTTGTTGTCGTTGTGAATGTTTCCTCGCTGTCCGGTCCCATTTGGAGGAGAGCCATTTTAGAATGGATTCCAGAAGTTGCTTCCAATTAGTTCTCAAGTTTCTAAGTAGCTGTTAAAGAACACTGCATATAAGTTTCACAACTTAAACTTGGAATGATCGTAACGATCACGATTTCATCACAGTGTCAGGCGAGATAAGATAAGAGATTTGATGCGGAGAGACCACCAAATAAGAAAATTCCACCCTTGAGAGGGAAGATTGAGAATGTGTTATATGTTGCACTACTGGCCTTGGGGGAAAAAACTGAAACACATACATGCATGACATGTTAAATAACATAAAATGTACACCAATTAAACTGGGTTATATTTAGGATGAGGTGTTTTTTTTTTCTACTTTTCGCTCTCAAAAAACATGTTCTACTGACCATGTTCTCACGGTCATGTTTCTATCCCTAAATGGGTCCAGTGATGAGGCATCCCCTGGCTCGGGCCCCCAGCCTCTCCCCTGCTCAGCCTGCCAGGTCTGGAGCAGAGAACACTCTCCACGTCCATCTGGCACCCAAAGCCCAAGTATTGTTTTTGTAGAGATGGAGAAATATCTCCCCTCTCGTTTCCTTCCCATGTCACACGTTACCAAATCATCCCTGGAAAGGCTGTAGTGGGCTCACGGGTAAAATCGGTCCCCTTCCTGATCAGATTCATTGGCATCGTATCATGTCAGAATGTGGAGTGTATCATATTATATGACATACTATTAAATGATGGGGTTGGATTTGATTCTGATGCCCATGTTGGTATGTCTACCTAAAAGATATGACATCATTGCCGACTTTTTTCTGCACTAGCTGTGTGAGCATGGTCCACACCTGCTGCTTGAAGTGCTTGTGGAAATTTTGGGTTTCATTTTCAACCTTAACCCACACTAATGTGTAGATAATAATGTGTTCCCCCAGTTAAGGCACCGGCACACTGTCCGTCATGTGTTTAACATAGGGAGATGCCTGTGACCCTGTGATCACACTGTTTTGTAATGAATGTGGAACTCTGAACTCTCACTGAGACCAAAAGTCTCTTAAGAAATGCACACACACACACATGCCCAGTGTTCCTTCAGAGACACTGACCTGTTTAATGTCTCAACCCTGACTTGTCAGAAAACTATTCAGAAGACAGACACTGAAATGCATATGTGGACCATCTGTGAGATGTTACATGCATCACCAGCTTTACACACCATGAGCACTGGATCCTTTATTGACAGTTTTTGTCTGTGTGCATGATATGCACCATTGCTCTCCTAAAGACATAATAAATAATGGACAGAAATGGTATGGGTATTTGTGGTAAGTGTGGGTGTGTGGTTGGTGTAGTACATGTACCATGGCTGCATGTAAAATGCTTGTCTGATTGTGGGTTTGGTTTGTGGTTCTGGTTGTATGTATATAAACTTGTGTGTAAAAATCTACATTAGAAGCATATGTGTGGCCACGGCTACACATACTTTGGTGTTTGTAGGTGTGTGTTGCATGCCAACCTTTGTCCACAGAATGAGAGATGGGTCTCTACTGAGAGATTTGATGTTGGCAGAGCAACTGTAGCATTCCTTTGGAATAGGATGAAAAAGTGGACCAATAGAATCTTCTCCTGCAGATCTGCAGCTTTGTCAGTGTGGTTCATTTGAAGGCAACAGTGTAACATGTCCCACACCATAGTGATTGTTACATAAACAGTGACATCATACCAAACTGGACACATTATGATGCGCACAGTATGAATGTGTGTCATTGCAATCAACAGCATTTAACAATTTTTTGGGGGCGTGGAAGCACGTGTAGCAAGGCATGTGATACAGATGGTCTTGTGGAGATGTGTAGGCTCGGTGAGAGGCTCGGTGAGAGGCTCGGTGAGAGGCTCGGTGAGAGGCTCGGTGAGAGGCTCGGTGAGAGGCTCGGTGAGAGGCTCGGTGAGAGGCTCGGTGGGAGGCTCGGTGGGAGTCCGACAGCAGGATACGTCACTGGGCAGGGCCACGCTTGGCCCGGTGGCACTGCTGTAATCCACATTAGTGCAATGGATCGTTTTACAGCGGCCCCGTAAATTGGAGACATTCAGTAGAGCTGTTTGCCTCCTCGAAGTGTGTCAGTTCACTTCTTTTTTTTATTTATGCACTCACGTCCTGGTTTGTACGTGAACAAATGTCGTCCCTGTCAGGTTTAAGCACCTAAGTCTGCAGCAACGTAAACAAAACAAGCAGACCTCAATTCTGAAGTAAATGATCCTACCCCATCTGAAAGTAAGTGAATAAAGTCATTGACTGTGTCAAGTCAAGTGCAGCAGATACTGTAGGCGGGCCAAACTACTCCCTCCATTCCAATTTTCATTTCATTTATTCGATCTTGACCCTGGTCCACAGTTGCAGACACAAATTGAGTGAAAGCTCATGGAACCGTAGCCTTGTTTGTTTCATGCCAAACTCCCTGAAAGGCATGCATTCAGGGGTCGCCTGGCAGGGTCCAAAGCTCCAATACAGTACCTCTGTCTGGCCATGTCAGAAAGGAAGATGGAAAGAACAAAGGGCTCCCTGATTAGGCTGAGTTGTTCTCACCAGCCAGAGGGAATGTGTTTGTGTCTGTTTTATCAGTCCAACATGAGCAGAAGTCGACTTTTCAAGCATGTGCAGAGACTGATGGCTTGGGAAAACCTGAAAGTGACAAGGGATTAGGGAGGTCACCACAGAGGGAGGAGGAGAGGAGATCAGGCGTGTCTGATTGTCTCACGCAATGTGGAATCATCTCTGGGTAATACATCTTCCAGCTTTAACGTCACCATCTGTCCAACTCTTTGTGTGCTACTCTGTAAGAATGCATTGAACAAAAAGAACTTGGAACCCCAGCGACTTGTTCATCTGATACCCATGTAGTCATCTGTCAGGATTGTGAAGAGTGTAATTATGACTATTCAAGGACTGATGAGGTGTTGAGGCTTTCAGTAGGACATAAATTGAAGCACTAACAGTACGTGTTAGATCAACTGAAAATATTTTAGCTTTGATTGACTTCTTAACAATCAATCAATCAATCAATCATAATCAACCATGACTCCCCCATATCCAAATCTTGTCATTTTTGCCAGTTGAACCATATCTCCATCAGAGCTAGAAAAGAGAAGGTTCCAGAGTTTTTTGGGCCGTTCCAGAGTTCTAATCCCTGGTCTGCTTTCACCTCCTCTGCATTCAGTTGCTGTGGATGCCTGCCATGGAATTCTTCGCTCTCTTAAATTAAACCCTTCAACAGGCCCAGCTGGTCACGAGGAAGGGAGAGAGACAGAGAGAGAGACAGAGAGAGTCTCCTCTCAATTGGCTTATTCTGTATGTTCCTTTTAACACCTCAAGTTCGATGCATTGAATCCATGTGACCCAGACTGAAAGAGAGCAAGAGAAGGAACAAGGGAGAACAGGGAGAATGGCAGAAAGAAGGAAAGTAAAGGACAACGTTTGCAATAACCCTGCCTTGTTTTACTCTAAATTCAACCAGACATGAGAGATACTACTGAAACCATGACCTCAAATGACCTCAAATGTTCTTTCCAACTACTGGCCCATATTTTCCTTACATGTTTTCTACCAACACAAAGTCCTTGGCAGTGTACAATGAACAAGTTTCTACTGAACATAATTTGCCCTAAAAATTTAATCATTGTTTAAAGGCGCGTTGCTCATTCAAAACTTTAATTGTAGGTGCACTTTACTGGATTTCACCTCAGAGACCTTCAGGTGCACTTGTCACAGAGCACAGCTGTAAAAGCTGCAGGACCTTTATGAATGGAAATTCGTCATCAACCATCACCCTTGTGACACTGCACAGTTGCAAGTGGAAGGAAAATGTGATGCATTGGAGTGAAACATCAGTAATTTCTCTCCCCTATGTAATATAGTATTTGTGTTGAAAGTGTCTGACCTTTTCAAAATGTCACTCTTTGTCCAAAGGTGCTTTGGTTTAGATTATCCCTACTGTCTGTCTATGGCCTTCGTGTCAAAGAGACAAACAGCGGCCATTTTTACTTGCATAAATCAACCACCTGTCAGTAATCAGCGAGGCTATTGACTGAACAACGGCATCGGCACCAAAGTAAAACAAGCTTGTTTCTATTTCGAGGTCAAGGGCACAGAGTTTCCATGTGTGCAAATCATTACAACCAACAACGTCCGCATGAGCTTCCAAAAACTAACGTGTGAGCTAAGACAGGCCTGTTTGTGTGAACTGACTTACTGTAATAATAGGACTCAAAGAAAGGCCTGCTTGTTTGAGCTGATAGGTCTGGGTACATATGAAAACAAAGGGCTTTTGTAAGAGCTCGTATCAATGATACAATTAATGGAGAGGTGCCAACCAGCAATAGTCTAGAGCATGTTAGTGTGTCCTCTTGCGTTGACCCTGAAAAGCATGACTTTCGCATTTCTCTTGTGGGTGTTTTATTGAAACTGTGTCTAGTGATGTTGATGCCAGAGAAAATTAATTCCTGCAGCGACTTCTTTACGGTCTCTGGTCTTTGAACCTGGTTTGAGAGTCTGCCGATGGATCAGACAAACACACACAAACACACATGCATACACACATATACGACTCTCAGTTGGGCTTGGGTGTGCTGGTTTTGGACAGGACAGCACAGCACTGCAGATGGTGGTCAACCCCGAGTGTGGCTAAGACCGACAGGACTTCACTGAGCGCAAAGGTGGGCTGGAGTGATGAATGGAACAGCCCAACCACACACAGAACTCACACTGAACACTCACACACATATCTGTTGTACTCACACTGACGCACACGCTCACACAGACATGACACGATATTTGCACACAGACAGATACACACAGCCAGATACACACACACACCCACAAAACAACCTCAGACTGACCTGTGCTTCTCTCACTGAGCAGCCAGTGAGACATTCCATTACTCCTTGTGTCGGTCTTCAGTCTCCTGGGATTTCAAGCTAGAAAAAGAGGAGAGTGCTGAGTTAGACTGGCTGTCTCTCAGAAAGCAGAGACCTAGGGAGTGTACCGTTTAGCTGACAAATGACCTTATCTTGTCAATTCAATTGTTTCATCCCGTCATCACCTCTGTGTTTACTCCGTTGGTGGATACTGTAAGGGGAGTCCCCCCACCCCCTCTCCTTAAGATCCATCCCAAAATACAGTATATATCAATCTTATTTCGAGTTGGACGTTTTTGTTATTGCTACAAGGTCAGTTTGCGGAGGATTGGGCAATGGTGGAGGAAGAGGAGGATGCTTAGAAGATGGATTACCGGCTACGGTGAGCTTAGAGTCTGGGCTTTTGCTGACCGCACCATGGCCTTGGCAGGACCGATGCCCTGTTTTGACTGTGGAAAGAAACCCCACACTTCCATCCTTCAATTCTCCCCGAGCATTCCACAGCCTCTCCCAGTATGGCTGCCTTCACCTTATAGACAGTTGTCTCTTCAGCACCGCTCTCTCCTTCTGTCCTCACTTTTCCCTTGTTCATCAGGTTTCTCTTACTTGGTCATCCTCCCCCAATATCTCATACTGCTTAGCTGTTGAAAAGACTAAAGAACAAAGCCCCAGATATCAGTCTCCAACGAACCAGTTGAGGTCTCTTGAAAACCTGATGTCATCTAACTTGGAAAACCCAGAGCAGAGCCTTCTGCATGGCTGACAGAACAATTCTACAGAGTTTACAGAGGCTTACACTGTGCAGCTCTCCTACAGAGTTCCCCTGGGCTCTGCAATGGTTGTGTTTACTGAACAGAAGCAGCAACCTTTGTCTCCATCCTCTCTAACACCATACGTACGTTTTCCACCAGCTGAATCCAGGTTGTGCCTCTTGGCTATCTCAGGCATGTTTTGGTCATGCTTCATCGTGCTAGAAAATAATTATTCAATTACCGCAGGAATGTGCTTTATTGAATCATCACCACCCAGGGCATGGGTGTCTCGTCACTATTTTGTTCCAGTTCATAAGGACGGATTATTTGTAGTTTTCTTTGGCTCTCGCTGCCTGTAAATCAATGGATAGGTCTATAAGGGTTTATACACAGGTCACTGGCAGATTAAGCACGGTCAAGATACAAAGAGGCAAAGGTGGCATTAGAAGTCTTTCCACACTTCCCCTCCCTGTTTTTTTTTCTATTTTTCTTCTCCTTCTTCTTTGTCTACTGCTGTTCTTGTCAGCGAGCAGAAACCCAAGCTGGGATATGACTTAATTTATGTATCACTACCATGTGGAAAGAAGACGTTTTTCTTCTCAAAGACATACTGAGAATTGCAAAGATCTGTAGCCGTTGAAGTCATCAAGGAATAGCTACGGTTGTCTGATGCTAAGTGACCAAAGTGCTCCCTCTACTGGAGCAGTCAGCCGGAAACACATGACCACAGAAGACCTATGGACCAAAATAAAAAAACACATGGTGGAGTGAGACTATAAAGACATTGTAATACAAGTTCTAAACCAAGTTTGAAAAATATAAGCAAGCCTTATAGATAGAGTAGATGTAATGTACTGCAGACACAGTGGCAGAACCCACCTCTTAGTCTATAATTAATTTTGTCATGAATTCTTTCATAATCTTGATCATGATATCCCTTTACAGGTATGTAGGTACTATAGCAGGGCCCAGAAGTGGACCTGGAACTTGGCACATTGCCTGTCATTCCCACTTGCAGAAGACAAAAAACAGAAGACTCAATGTTTTGACACCTAAGCCAATTCCAGTCAGTGCAGTTGTGTTCTCTCTCTCTCTCTTTCTCTCTTTCTCTCTTTCTCTCTCTCTTTCTCTCTCTCTCTCTCTCTCTCTCTCTCTCTCTCTCTCTCTCTCTCTCTCTCTCTCTCTCTCGCTCTCTCTCTCTTACTCTATTGACTCTCTCCCTCGCTGTCTCTCTTGCTCTCTTTTTCTTTCCCTCCCATCCTCCTTCCATCTTCTGAGGCTACGGAAACCTGGGAGCCGGTGGACTCGGGGCTGGGCCTTATGGAGGAGCTGGTGGTCCCGCATTAGGAGCAGGAGGCCTTGGAGGCGGATACCCTCAAGCCCAGCCTGGCGGATACCCTCAAGCCCAGCCTGGCGGATACCCTCAAGCCCAGCCTGGCGGATACCCTCAAGCCCAGCCTGGAGGTGAAGTGTGGCCTTTTCCTTTATGGGCTCCCAGTTCTGCTAAAGCTATGATATCACAATAATATGTTAGCACTGCTGCATTGTCACAGAACTGTGTGCTGATGACTTTTCCTCTTGTTTCTGTTGTTCTCAGCTGGTTATGGTGGCTACGGTGGATATGGAGGTAGAGCTGGAGGATTCTTCCCAGGGGCTGGAGCCGGTGGACAAAAGGGTCCCAAACCAGGTATGGCCTCCAATGGGCATTGCTATTTTTATTTATTTTTTTACATTGGATTAAGGTTGATATTTTGGTCTCCTTTCAGGTTATGGAGGTAGTGTGCTGCCTGGAGGTGGTTTACAGCCAGGTATAGATTTAACAATTCACTCACTTACTTATCATCTCCATAATTAACTACCATCTCAGTAATTGAACGACCTTCACAGTAATTTAACTAATATCTTAGTCATAAACTGCCAGTATTATTTTGAATGTTTACATGGATGTTCGGCCATGACCATGATATGCATCAAGAGAAACTTGAATCCTCATTGACCAGCTTCTTGTCTTTAATTCAGGGTACGGTGGAGCAGGACTTCCTACTGGTGGACTGCAGCCAAGTCTAGGTGAGCAGCACTGTTAGTCTCACTGACACCCAAGACTGGATGATCTAACGCTCATACCTTCCTCTATCCAGGACATACAGAAGGCAAGGAATGCAATTCCACCAAACAGCATCCAGTTCTTTAACATTCTTGAAATGCTTGTTTTCTAGGCGTAGGTGGCAAGGGTCCAAAACCACCCAAAGGAGGTAAGACAAACAGAAATCTTGGCTAACCTATTACAATAAATTATAAAAAGCTCTAAACAAAAGAGCTTTGCATGCATGCTTTGGGCATAAACAGCCTTATACATTTAAAACAAATTTGCTATTAAAAAAAATATTGGGCAGACTGACAGGTATTGAAATATTTTAGATTACCTTGCACAGGATAGTGTGGCCAAAAGTTAATCCTGACCTCAGTGTGCTTTTAGTGTAGATGTGTATGATTTTCATTCAGGCTAGTTTAGAGTATTCAACATGTATTCAGTTGAGGTCATCCTGACTGACTCATATGTAAGTATTAGTTGGCAGCCCCCAAGACTCTAAATGAAACAACTCTTGTGCAACCATTATCATTACTCTTTTCAAGACGTTCCAAAAAACTGCCAATTCTATAACTCCCCCCCACACAACACAACATTCCTCTCCATGATGTTGCCAAACCTTGTCTATATCTCACTGCAATGCATGTTTTGCTGAGAGCCAGGTTGAAGATAGAAAGAAAAGGTTAAACAAATAAAGTGAAACGGTTTTTGATTCCCTTGCCAAGATCCCTTTGCAGCAGAGCTGACAGCTCATTTCCTGTTCCAGTTCATGGCCAAGGAAATTAGGCATGTGATGAAGCAAGGCAAATGCCATGCATATTGATTTGGTTAGATTAGTGCTGGTCATTTGGCTTTTGAGCACTATGCTGTTAACAAACCAAAAGGGGGGAGGGCAGATTAGCTTGTTTCACACACTGGCATTTTCATAGCTGTGCAAGGAGAACCAGGAGCTCCACAGGTCCCTGTTATGTTCATGTTTTGTAACTACATGTCAGATGTTCTCCAATATGTATTACAGTATTGTCATTAGTCGCGGAAGGTCACCAAAATCAAGGCACTCACATTTAAGTGATAGTAATTCATCACTACATACCTAGGGATTGTAAACACAGACAGATAAATGAACCCATCAGTTTTGGTATTTTTTTTTAATTTTTGGAGCCGTGTGTGTGTTTGCAGGAGTCGGCACTGGAGGGACCGTGCTGGGTGGAGGTGGGGGGCCTGGGGGAGCAGGAGGCGGAGCTTCTGTTCCTGCAGGAGGTAAGACCTTCAGCACTGTAGCACAACACTGTACAGGGGGTTATCCTCTTTGTCTTTACCAGTCTTGTGCACAATACTTTCATAATAGGTTACTGAGTCTGACCTTTATCTTCATCTGTCAGCACCAGTCTTTCCTCAGACTGGTTTACCTGGAGGAGGGCTTGGAGGGGCAGGGAAAAAAGCTTCAAAAGTGCCAGGTGTGTGTAAGACACTGACAGAATATTATGAGTGCATCCGTGTGTCTATGTGTGCATAGTGTTGGTAGCCAAGTTAAAATAACTTGCAACTAATTCCCTCTTGTAGGGGTTGGTGTCCCTGGACTTTACCAAGGTGGAGTGGTGCCAGGAACAGGTGTGTCAAATTCTCAGACCTACCCTGAATTCTATTTTCAATCACACCTGCAATTCAGCTTGTCATTATGGGAAGCATTGCATACACTGTACACCGTACACTGTACATGTCAAATAGTGTTGAACGTGTTCCTGATGTCTGCAGGGTTTGGTGGTCGTGGGGTTCTGCCTGGAGTGGCCACTGGGACTGGCCTCAACACAAAATCATGTAAATCCCAACGTTTATTGTTTTTTA
Source organism: Osmerus eperlanus (assembly GCF_963692335.1). Lineage (NCBI taxonomy): Eukaryota > Metazoa > Chordata > Actinopteri > Osmeriformes > Osmeridae > Osmerus > Osmerus eperlanus. The sequence goes on from NC_085028.1 coordinate 8,986,262, forward strand.
AATAAAATATTCCATCCTTCATTCCCTTTGGTGATGTATATACATCTGACAATATAAAGCATTGATTAACCAAAGACAACCAACCATGAGTCATGTTTCAAAATTTGAAAAACACAAGGCCTATTTATTTGGCTGGTTTGCATCCATCCATCTACAGTATTGTATTGCAGCACCTCATGTTTTTAATGTATTTATCTGATAATTTGCCTCTGCAGTGCCTGGTGGTGGGCAGGGAGGGCCAGGAGGACCAGGTAGGGGTGCCCCTTTTGTTTTGGTAAAACCTTGCCAACTTTGCTTATAAAGCTCCTGTTCAAAAGGGAGATAACTTGATGTTGTTAATTTGTGAATGTTGTTGCTTCAGGATATGGGTACGGAGGACCAATGCAACCAGGAGTGTTCCATGGATATCCACTCAAATCACCCAAAGCACAAGGTATCCAATGTTACATTATCACATCATGTATGACATGTCAATTGTCATCGTCATTTCGGATGTTTATCATTCAAGCAACATCTATACCTTTATAATTCCGGAAAAGTTAGATCCCAGTGTTGAAAAGACCCCTATTGCGTGGACCAACTGGTATGTTTTTAATACTTTTGATCATGCTTTTCAGTATCTTTCCCTTCAGTGCACAGGCAGTCTTACTCCCCTTACAACCACATGAACGGTCATTTGAATGGCCTGGTGAATGGGCACATGAATGCTCACATGAACGGGCGCTTCTATGGGTATTCCCCTGAGGTTGTGTATGGTGGGTTTGTCTTGAGATTTGGCTGGGGATGATAGAGGCGTTCTCTTTTTGAGGCCCTGTGGGATGTACCCCTGAGAGTTCATTTTAGTCTATGCTGTAAATATTGTTGATAAAAACATTTGAAGACCTCAAAATTAGAACCCCTCTACTTTTTGCGCCAAACATTAGTTGCTTCAAACACAATCAAGAACGATTGTCACCACAGAAATGTAACCCACTAAACTCTTGCTGTTGCCTAGTTGTAAGCTGTCATCTTGCTGATTCAAACCCATTCTCTTCATAAGACCACCTTCTCAATGTGCATTTGCATGTGAGATGTTAATTTACACATACTCATTTAATAGAATATTTTATCCATTGCAATGTACACAGGTGCATATACTGAGTGCAGCAGATGGTTATGGACAAGAAGTGCACTGTGTATCACAGTAGTTAATGCCAAAGTCTATGTTACAAAACACAATGAAACATAACATCTCTAAAACAACATCCCAAAATGGTCAATTTGCAACACCCTTATTAATTTTGGCTTTGTAAATATATGGTCCCTTGCAGGGAAGAGTGCCACTCTGCCAGATACAGCTGTAGGTTAAAACTCTCCTTGGACCACACTCAGATCTGCTGTCATTCTCACAAAAGATCTGAGCGGATTAAGTGGATCCACCAAGCGTCCTCCTTTTTCTCATACATTTAGATCAGTTTGAGCGCTGTCTCCTTGCGCTTTTGAACTTTCTACGCATACCTGTGAATATGTTTTTTTTTTTAAACAGTTGAACATATTGCATTTCTATACCTTTGTTAAGTGAATATTTCAAGGTTTGTTGACAGTCAGGTTATTCTGATAAATGTTAAATAAAAAAAATTGGGTTTGTTTGAAACAAGTAATTTATATATTTTTACAATTATTGAGCCAATGAACCACAATACCAAACTTGCTTTAGCTGTGACCTACTTGGCTCAAATCTTGACAATTACACATACTCTCTAACCCACAAGACATGTTAACATTTACTGCAGAATGTAATGGTATGCAATTATGTGGTTTCATTTATTTGAGTGGATCTGACACCCAAATTAGCTTTGAACAATTGAGTAATCAGTCTATTTAATGGATGCCATTCAAAAACAATATTTGGTATTTGGTATAACTGAATTCCAGAGAGCACGCAAGAAGGTTGTTGACCATCTAAGCTACACTCAATTTATTTTTAAATTTTGAATAATGATCAGAGTTAAATCTGGATACTGTCAGACTCATACGGCGCTTGTCTGCTTTACTAATGTTGTTTGCCTGTTTAATCTCCACAGGAGGCTATGGAGCAAAACCTGGAGGAGGCAAACTTCCCTTTGGTAAAAATTTCATTTCCACATGTGAATCACTGAGTATTTCTGTTTGTGTGTGTGTGTGTGTGTGTGTGTATTTGGAAGAAGTAGAATGAAACAGAAACGTGCTTCATCGCCCCCCTCCCTGTTTCAGGTTATGGGGGCTTTGGTGGTGGAGTAGGTCTTCCAGGAGGGAAAGGGGGTCCTGGGTCCAGGCCAGGCTACCCTGTTGGAACTGGTATGTATGTGAGGAATACACACATGCACACATAAATACATAGGCTCACTGCAAAACTGCACTCCTTTGTCTAAGCTTTCTTCACCATCTATAGGGGTGGGCACACAAGGTATCTCCCAGGCGCAGGCTAAAGCTGCTAAATATGGTAAATATTACATTAACATACAGTAAGGCTTCTGAGACTAGACTGACGTTACGCATCTTTTGAATAATTGTTTGCAGAACTACACTGCAAATGTAAAACCCAAGATAAGGGATAAAGTAAGCCAGTTCATAACCCTGCGCAAAGTTTTCCTCAAGGTAGACAGAGCAGTTTATTTAAGTGCATGGAGAAGGTCTATCAGAGTAGCATACTGTAGACTCTGTTAATAAAACATCTGTTTTGAAGGTGGCCCAGGTGGTGGTGTTCAAGGAGGAGTTCAAGGAGGAGTTCAAGGTGGAGTTCAAGGAGGACCATGGGGTGGAGGTTAACAATGAATTATTTTCAATTTTAGCCATGTCAGATAACTGAATATATATTTGCCTGAACTAAATACATTTTGAATATATGATATATTATAATGTATATATTTCATCTGGAGATGCGACATTACTCTTATTGTTAATTATTCAATTACAAAATGTAGTTTTACATCATAGATGTTATTAGTGAAGTGCCTTATTCGGATGCATGTTGGCATCTAATCGTATCTCATCCAACCTTAATTGATGTTTTGATCTCTGAAAGGCTTGCCAGGAGCTGGAGTGGTGGCTGGAGGAGCAGGAGGATTACCTGGGGCAGGGCAAGGAGGTAACACAACATGTTACATGTAGTCATTTAGCAGACGCTCTTATCCAGAGCAACTTACAGTAAGTACCGGGACATTCCCCTGATGCAAGTAGGGTGAAGTGCCTTGCCCAAGGACACAACGTCATTTTGGCACGAACCGGCAACCTTCTGATTAATAGCCCGATTCCCTAACCGCTCTGCCATCTGACTCCCTGGACAATGTTGTCCATTGTCTTACATGTTCTTCCCTCTGGAAAAAACTATGTTACTCTGTCACACAGATATTATTGTGTTTAATGTGATTGAATTGATTTGATTTGAAGTATTGGTACTGTTATGGTACTAATTAGCTGTAAACGATATCCCTATGGGGGATGATTTTTGTCCTTTTTTGTTGCAGGATATTCTGCTGCGGCAAAAGCTGCTAAATATGGTACATATAGAGTATTTTGTTGACATTCTGACAAGCTCTACACAGTACTGTACAAACTACTGTATACAGCATAAACACTTACAGTATTATTTAAATATATTTCTGAAGGTGTCCCTGGGGGAACAGGCACTGGGACTCTGGGTGGTTATGGTGGAGTATTACCTGGAGGTAAAGTCCTTCCAATAAATCATCCTTCTCCCCTCCTCATTTTAAAAGCTAAACTTGCCAACTCATCGTGATTTGTCAAAAACTCAAGCAAGGCCACAAGCAGTATAGATCTAATGGCAGTTGCCAATAAGCACTGATCTAGCTTTGACCGTTTGTTAAACTAAGCTGTACTGCATGGATCTACCAAACAGAATGAGTCCAAATCGAATATTTTTTACTTCCCTTGATTTAAACTAGCTTAAATCTCTTACATTTGTCTCTCCATATTTAAAAGTGTTTGTATAATCAATTTATAAAATCTCGAGCTGCCCTGTGTGTGTCAAGGGGCTGCAGGTGTTCCACCAGCAGGTGGTAGTGGATACAGCTTGCCAGGTGCAGGATATCCAAGGCCAGGCTTGGGATGTTAGAGAAGGGTGCTGTGAATTGATGGCATGACTTGGCTGGTGCTGGATGGGATTCTGTTGGGGTGCTGACTCTGGTTTTTTCCCCCATCTACATGTACAGGGTACGGAGGTGGTGGGATACCTTCTAGGTTTGGTAAGATTTCCTTTTTGAAACCAAATTGACTGTCAAAAATAAATATATGATTGACTGCACAATAAAGCTCTGGATCTTTCTGCTTAGGTGTCCCAGGTGGTGCAGGACAGGGGGGCTTTGGAGGGGTCCCAGGTGGTGCAGGACAGGGGGGCTTTGGAGGGGTCCCAGGTGGTGCAGGACAGGGGGGCTTTGGAGGGGTCCCAGGTGGTGCAGGACAGGGGGGCTTTGGAGGGGTGCCAGGGGGGGCTGGGGTTAAACCTCCCAAATACGGTACGATTACTCATTTATACCCTTAGATTACACTAAAAGAACAAAAGAAGTGTGACTAAATATATTGAAGATCAACAAACAATCTCACAATCTTGACAGGAGTTCCTGGGGGAGCAGGGGCAGGGCTAGGTGCTGGAGGACTGGGAGGAGCAGGGGTTCCTGGTGGGGCTGGAGGTAATCCATGGAGCTTTATACTGTACTCTACATACAGTATTATACTGTTATAATACTTAAATGCTTACCTTTACTAATATCAGATTACAATGACTTCAGACTTCTTGTTGCTACAGCACTGTGGTAGCCACGCATGCATCATCATACTAAACAGGGAATGATTGCATTCTGTTGACATCTTTCTCAAAAACTTTCAGGGTACCCAGGTGGTGCTAAGGCTTTAAAATATGGTATGGCTGCTTGGTTATTTCACAATATATTGCCCAATAGTTGGAAATTACAGCAGATCTACGCCTATCATTATAATATTTTATTGACATTCTAACTGAAGTCTTCCTGTATCTTATACTGTCCTTTTTACCATTGTGATTGATTCATCTCTAGGGCCAGGTGGAGCAGGTGGAATCCCAGGTGGGGGTGCTGCTGCGGGGACTGGATGGGTACCAGGGACTGTCCCAGGATACGGATGTAAGCATCTGATTTTTGAAGACTCTTAATGTCATCCCAGGCTAAAATCTACATATATCCATGCAAGCAATTTCAACTTGTGAGAATATGACTCCCATTTTCAAGGGAATTTGTTTGGGTGTTTGCGGCATATCGGTCATGAAATTATAGTTAATGATGTATTTCATATCTTATCTGTAAGCTTTCTTCTTTTTCGCAGCCTACGCAGGTGGTGCAGGTGGTGCAGGTGGTGCCAAGCCTCCTAAATATGGTACAAAATAAAAATAATTTTCAGTACATTAGAAAGCATAGCTGACATTCATATATGTTGATATATTCACATGACATACTTTCACATTCACATACATACATACATACATACATACATACATACATACATACATACATACATACATACATATACATACATACGTGTTCTGACTGTCTAGGTGTACCAGGAGGGGCTGGTGGAGCAGGGGCGGCACCAGGGGGTGGATACGGAGGTGAGTGTGCCACCTTTCAAACGGCAGAGGTTAACTTCAAACCAGCAAACTCACATAACTAGCCCAAATAAGACAAGGACGAAGGTCCTGACAATGTGCTGTTTTGTAGGCTATGGTTATGGTGCTGGTGCTGGAGCAAAACCACCTAAGTACGGTAAGAATGTACTCAATGGCCTACAGTACAGTGATACACTGTAACTCTTAGAAAGTTTGAAGTTTTGTAAAGATAAAAAAATCCATTATTTTATTGTACTGGTGTAGGAGTCCCTGGAGGTGCAGGAGCTGGTCCAGGTGTTGGAGGAGTGGGAGGGGCAGGAGGGCTTGTCCCAGGAGCTGGAGGTAATGTATAATTTCGACCATGGTCTTAAATAGAGGTACATTATACCTAAAGTTGCATCCTGTTTGGCACATCACAGAAAATAAGCATTAGAGATGCAGTTCATAAACCTTTTTACATTAAGTTGGAAGGTCTCTTATTACTTTAATTTCTAATTCAGGATACTCAGCGGCTGCCAAAGCTGCTAAATATGGTATGTTACTCTAGTGATGACACCAGTAAATTAACTATACTGTACTAACACTGTACTGTACTAACACTGTGTGTTCTAATAGTCAAACCTAACTCTCCTGCCACAGGAGTTCCTGGAGGAGCAGGAGCAGGGCTAGGTGCTGGAGGACTGGGAGGAGCAGGAGGGCTTGTACCAGGAGCTGGAGGTAAATCATAGTGTTGACCATGGTATTTGTTTTATCTCTAAAGTTATAGAATTTGGGAAATACAATGATTTATAGAGATAGTTATACGTTATATATACAGATAAACAGAACACATCGTGTTTGGCTATAAACAATAGAGGTACAATTGACAAACCTGAATGACTGAATTTACTGAATGTATTCAGGTGTATCAGATGTACATCTGTTGTTTATATAATAAGATATTTTACAACTTTTTTTTATTCAGGATATTCAGCTGCTGCCAAAGCTGCTAAATATGGTATGTAAAAGTTTAAACCTGTTTGTACTGCAGTGTTGACACCAGTACATTAACTATACAGTACTGATGTGTTCATGTTTAACTAATACTCTAAACATGCCTAACTCTCCTGCCACAGGAGTTCCTGGAGGAGCAGGAGCAGGGCTAGGTGCTGGAGGACTGGGAGGAGCAGGAGGGCTTGTACCAGGAGCTGGAGGTAAATCCTCATTGTTTTTACCTCTGAAGAGATAGTGGTGGGGAATACAATGAATAATAGGTATATTTTACAGATAGGATGCAGATAAATAGAACACATCTTTCTGTTTGGCTATAAAGACAAGAGGTAAAGTTGATTAACCTGAATACATTCAGTAAGTATGTCTCTTTGAACTTTTTTCCTAATCAGGATATTCAGCTGCTGCCAAAGCTGCCAAATATGGTAAATAAAACTGCATCATGTTAACACTGTAGGGATGACAGATACATTCAATTATCCATACTGTAATGATGTGCTCATGTTTAACTAAAGGTCTAATCATACCTCACTCCTGCCACAGGAGTTCCTGGGGGAGCAGTGGCAGGGGCTGGAGGACTGGGAGGAGCAGGAACAGTGCCTGGGACTGGGGCTGGAGGGGTAGGAACCGGAGGTAAATCATGGTCACAATTATGGCTATTTAATTGTACAGTAGCACGACATCATTTGCTTTTCTAATGTTTGCGTATAGACCCAGGCGCAAGGCCCAAGATGGCCCAAGATGCAAAACAGTTGTAATGCCATTTGTCTTTTTAGCAAAAATCGATTTACACACTCAATTTTTGTGTTTTTAGGATATTCTGCTGCAGCCAAAGCTGCTAAGTATGGTATGTGTAATTTAGACCACATACAGAACCTTGGTAGGTACATCTTGAGATATAAATATACAAATACTGTATATTTATGTCCTCTTTTGGCCATAGGTGTTCCAGGAGGAGCAGGGACAGGGCCAGGAGCTGGGGGACTGGGAGGAGCAGGGGTGGTTCCAGGGGCAGGAGCTGGAGGTGGATCTTTAAAAGCTACTAAACTGTGTATAAACTGAAAATTAATTTAGCTGTACCAAGGGTGTAAACCTAGAAAGCGGTACATTGTGTGTTTGAGGAAAAAGAATACATAAGAATGCTGACTGGAATCCAGTCACGATATTATTAGTTATTTGCATCCCAAAGAAGCATGTGCCTTTCCTCATTGGTTTCACATCTTTGCATAAGTGTGAATAAGTCCCTTTTTTTAAACGTTATAGGATATCCTGGTGGAGTTAAACCGCCCAAATATGGTATGTATGTACAGTATCATATTTCTTTAAACTAGTATGTCAATGCCAGCCAGCCAGCCAGTCTGTACATATACTTTCCATGATCTTTCCACAACACAAAAATAGTTTCAGCTGTATCTTATATATATATATATATATATACAAAATGTATATAAGAAATGTGAAAGTGTATGGCCACATACACTTTTACACCTGCTCTGTCTACCTGTCTTCCTCACCTTGTGCCCCTCAGGCGTGCCAGAGGGAGCAGGCATTGGTGGAGTGGGTGTTCCAGTGCCAGTGGCCACACCTGGGGCAGGTGTGGGTGATGGTCGAGGTGACACTGCAGGGGGTGCACCAACTGGCACAGGGGTCCCTTTTGCTGGTAAACCAGGTAAATTGGTAATTTCACCTTTCATATATTTTTTATAATAAATACAGTACTGACATGTACATTTGTGATCAATCTATCTTTTCTACAGATAAAATTCCAACTCTAGAACCTTCTGGGCTTAAGCCAGGTAAATTATCTATTATAAACAGTAGTTCTTTAAAACAAAAATCCTTTCTTAAAAACACATTATGTCGTTTGTACATCCCAACCTATTACTTGTATACTGTAAAAATATGTTTCTAAGTATGCCAGTTGGTTGCTTTCTAACAGATATCTTTGCAGCAGACCTCATCAAGAATGAACAACAATAGACAGGAGCTTAGCATTCAAGCTAACCCCCTCTACTGTTACCACTGCTGTCTGGTTCATGCACTCAACCTTTGGGTTATCAAAAGGCAATGATACCATAAGTCCTCTGCCCACTGTGCTCCCACTCCCTTCTCCCCAATACCCCAAAACAAATCTACATGATTTCTGTTCCGCTAGCTCTACTTTTTCCCATGGTGCAATATCTAATTTCCCCCTAGCTTACTTCCCTCTGAAACGGCAGTGCCATGGTCCCTAATGTTTTCTGCCTTTGCTAGTTTCCCCACATTGCGCTCTCTTTTAACTGCAATGAATGAAACTGGAAACTGTTGTCTTTTGGCAGGACCGGCACCTATTGCCTCAAATGGCACGGCCCCAGAGGCCCCAGAGCCCAGTAAGACATGCTGTGTTTGCATGAACAACCCTTAAACACCCCTTGATATATGGTGGCACTTTATTTTGAAAGCGTGAGCTATACATTTTGTCTTCAATATAATTTGAGCCCTTCATGCTTATGTGCATATTTCAAAACAGTATAGATATGTTTGTGAACATTGATTCTACACAGTTAATTCAATAGAATTGCACATTTGTGCATGTTCACAATGTTGAGAATATATTCAGAAGTTGAGCTATAACACCTATAATTGTAAATATCTTGTTTATAGGCAACTCACCTCTAATAATGTGTCACTGATATCATCAGGGTACCCGCCTTTCCTTATACTAACCTGAAGCTTTCTGCGCTTGATAAGTGCCCGCTCCTTCTTAGTTCAACACTGGATTATATATAAACTGATATAACTGATCATTTTCTTCCTTCAAAATAAGAACTGTTTGCAGAGATGGTGTTTGGTTTACTACAGTTTACACCTTCACTTTTCCATTTCTTTCATGACCTTTTCTTTCATAAAATCTACAGCAGGAGATCATATTTTATATTTGATCTGAGGTCTACTTTTCAAAGTGTCAGGCTCACTTGTCCTAAATTTCCAACCAAGAGTAAAATAAGAAATTACACTATATCCTTGGCAGTATATTGTCCCTGCTTTAGAATAATAGTGGTTTTGTCCAGATTTTCTACATGTCACTGTATGTTAACTGTTGTACTGTTTTGTTCATTCATTCGTTCTATCATTCATTTGTGTGTTCATTCAGTCATTAATTGTGTCAATACAGTGTTTGTAAACACTAACAGTGCCTAAATAATTTCTTAATGTTGTGTAGAACTACTTACCTACTGCTTCTGAATGTGGTTGTAATATAACTCTAATTGTCAATGTTTTCTTTGCTTTTCACCTGTTTTTTCAGGTGTCCAACCTGGTGGTAAGTACACTTGTTTGTGAATTATGGAGAAAAACAAATATATATATATATATATATATTTCTGATGGATTACAAATATATCCAAATCTTATTTGCAGTTGGTGCTGGAGTTCTTCAACCAAGTGGTAAGTTGTTGAAAAACAGTAATCAGTCATAAAATGGAACAATACAAAAACACATTGATTCACTGTAACATGTGTTGCTGGTTATCTGTTGCAGCTGGAACAAGTGTTGGTATGGGAAATTTCTGTATTTTTTTCTGTTTCCATACTTCTGTTTTCTCAAAGAATATGGTCTAACTCAGGGAATAATGTTTGTTTGTGTCTGTGTGTGTGTTTGTGTGTGTCTGTGTCTCTGTGTAGGCGGAGCAGGAGTTGCAGCTCCCTCTGGTGGTAAGCACAATGTTGACACCAACACCAGACTTGGGTCTTTACTTTCTTTGCCAGAGTGTTGCATTGGTTCAGTAGCATTAAATGTCTGAAAGCTAAGTCAATCCAATATATCAAATACAATCTAAACTAGTATGATTGATACTACTCTGTCTATTTGCAGTTGGTACCACAGGCCAGGGCCTGCCTAGTGAGTGCAATCTCAACACCTGTACGCCTCTGAACTCTTTCACGTTATAGATGGATACTTATTGATTCAACAAATAAACTGTTGATTTAGACAATACAATAGATTAACTGTGTTTGCTGATGACAACTTTCTTTTTTCTTCCATGTAGTTGCCGTAGGGGTGCAGCAACCCGGTGGTAAGAGGATTTATGTTTATATGTTTTTGTTATTTTATGTGGTTAATTTAATTGAGATGTATTTGAGTACATACAAACAAATAACTGGATGTATCATATTTTTTTGTTATTTAATTGTGCTAAATCTAACTTTGACTTGGGCATTAAATGGTGTTCACAGCACTGTGTGCTGTTTGTGTGCTAAGAGGTACTATACTCTGCTAAGAGGTACTATACTCTGACTTCAGGTGGATTGATGGGAAAAAAATATGTTTTTAGGTGTAGGAGTTGGTACAGGTGGGAAAGCACCTAAACCACCAGGAGCAGGTAAATATTTATAATAGTAAAAAATGTGCAATACACATATTTATGATATGACATATAATGCATATTATTTATTATTTGAAAGAAAACTGCTACATGTTTATACTGTCACTACACTTGACATATATATTTGATTTATAGGTATTGACTAATCGGTGTGAGAAACCCATGACATTCTCAAATCAATATTTCATAAATTATTCAAATAATGCTATTATTAATTATAATCTCACACATCAGCATCCCAATGTAGAAGTATACATAAAAAACTCTTATCCCATGTACTGTATATAATGGGATGCACATTTATTGATTGCCTTTATAGATTTTCATCCACTTGAAATACAAAGACTGGCACCATAAGCCTTTTCTAATGCAGGTCAAACACAGACACTATGTTACAATTCTGCTTTAAGGTAATAGATTCAAATTACATATCCATAGTGCTGACAGGCTCAAATATTGTGTCAGGCTACCTGTTTCTAGCTGATTTCATTTCATGGTATTTTATATTTAGATTTTTGATGTTTTGTTTTTTTATGGAAGTGGTTTGCCCATTCACCTAAAGTACTGTTCAATATATGGTAGACACACAAAGTACAGTAGGTCTGGGGACTGTGCAGTGTAGGAAAAGGTTAGGATAGCTGTTTTCGGTCGGTAAGATAGCACCATCAATTTCCTGTTCAGAAAAAAATTGCCTGCAGACATCCATTCGTTGGATCGTTATCTGTTTATGTATGGTAAACCACATGTCACTGACCTGGGGCTGACCAAGCAATTTAATTATCAGCATGTCTACAGTACCTTCCTAGTAACATTTAGTTTCGTAGGTTCATTTGAACAAATCAGCTCATTTTAACATTTAGTTAAGCTAATCACATCGTGGCAAATAGGTCAGGAATAAAGGTGTTTTTCTTTGTCATCATGATTCAGGGGGATACCCGTATCGGGGATACCCAAATCTTGGTCAAGGTTATTATGGACAGGGTATGTATGAGACAGAAGCAGGTCACAGCATCATGACTCTACTGTAGGTGCAGTAAAAATGCCCAAGCGCCTCCTTTCTCTTCCCGTGCTGTTGATCTATACTGCTGTTCGTATGTTAGAGGTCCATATGCTCCTCAGTGTTTTGTCATCATTTTTATACAGCCATAAAAGCACAATTATGCATCCTGCCAACACACCGGTATGGATGATGTGCTGCATTAATCAATATTAGGAAAGGTGCATACACAACAATATCAAGGGGAAATACAGAATCAGCTTTTTCATAAAATACCGCCAGGATGTGATAATCACACACCTATGGCTATTCTGCTGTAAATGGCTAGTGTGCAAATACACACAGGTTCAGGTTATGAGGGTTACGAATGAGTGGAAGCAAGACTGTGGCAGAGAATCATACAGTCCTTAAAGCAAAAATGACAAACTGCGTCTTTAACCTACAGTATGATGGTGCTAAACTCCACCCACAGTAACAGAAGTCCCAAACATAATTGAGAGTACTTATGGCTCATATTTCCTCACAGGTGCTGGAGGATATCCATATGGTGGCTATGGGGGTAAGTAAAATATGAATATCTGCACTTGCCGCCCTTTACACAGTGTTATGCTGTCATTTCATGAAGATCAAAAGGGGGAAGACATCTCTCACACCCAGCGACCACTTAGGTTTCAGTTTGGAAACATAGCTGTTTGTTCGTCTAATAGTAACACACTACTGTCTGTGTCTCAGGTCCCTATTACGGTGCTGGTACTGGAGCTGGCACACTTCCTAGTGCCAAGCCCCTGAAACCTCCAGGTTTGTCCGTGTTTTTGTTTTTGCATCCATCTGACCACATTTGTGTGTATTTCAAAGTGAATATGTCATGGAAGATGTTTCTCATGTGTTTGCTGCTGTGTTCCGGGGGCTGGAGTAGTGGGCGGAGCAGGGGGTGTCCCAGGAGGAGCAGGGGGTGTCCCAGGAGGAGCAGGCATTCCACTGACAGCTGGAGGTGGGACAGGTATGATGTCACTGTTGCATTATTGAGATAAACCGACTACACTGTTTCTGAGTCATCCTATATCTGTTTCCTGATAATACTGTATGTGAACTCAAATGCCCCGCTTTTTAAATATACTGTACCCAATGTTAATTGAGTCAATTACTGGTGCCCTCTAACGGTGAGGTCAATTCAGGAATAAAACTACTTTTTTCTTTGTCCTCATAATTCAGGACGATACCCATATGGTCAAGGTTATTATGGACAGGGTATGTATGAAAGAGGAGGAAGGAAAAAAAGTGTACTTGCTTGTTTTGGTTTGTTTCTTAAACCAATTTTCCAGAGATCAAGGTACAAAGTGACCGTTGTCCAGGAAATGCCAGCCTTCTGTACTTCCTGCTCAAGGGGCATGCAAAGTGCTGATATGGGGGCTGTCTGACACAGTGCCGTAAACAAAATTACAGCAAGACTACATCACCAACTTCAATGTCCAATCAAAGACCAGACCCATGGGAGATCACACCCTTGTCCAAGTGTAGTCCTCCAGAAACAAACAGGAATCTCCTGTCCCATTGTGTTTGTTAACCAGACTGTATGCTATTGGAGGTATATTCTTCATGCTGTTTGATTTGTTTCGGTCAGGGATCTGGAGGTTTCACAAACTGCTTTCATTTGCATGTTTGAGACCTTTAAACACATTTCTGTGGGACCCTCTGGAACAATAGAGTATACTGTCACATCTTCATATTGAGTTGATATTGTGGAGTTGTTGTCACATGAGAAAGTGACTATTTAACTCCATCATTCTGTTTGTATGGTGTTTCAGGTGCAGCATATCCTGCTGGTGTTGGGCTGGGAGCAGGAACTGCAGCTGGAGCAGGTGGTAAACCACCCAAACCAGGTAAAAACACAATAACAACCCATCAAGTTTGGTAATAGTGACAACATGAAACATGTGCAGTATTTTGTTTAATACTGTGTTTTGCAGCAGCATACAGTACATTGATAATACCAGGTAATTATTATTGAATTGCTATGACTTTTCAATGAGAATATAAGATGTTTCTTATCCCGGAAGTGGTAGTGCTATAGTTGTAGTACTGTAGGCCTAACACATAAAAAGATTGTGCCTTTGCTACTAAGGCTGCCTTCCAGCTATCAATCTGAGAAGTATTATACAGTATGAATAGTAATAGTTCATGTGTTTACATGACTCCACATCCTAATCAGTTAGTAACATCAAAACAGGAGTGAGCCCTCCCATGAAAAGGACTGTTGGACTAGACACAAAAGAATGAGAAAAATGGGACACTCATTCCCTGTGGATGGTGATTACTGTCAGAGAATGGACCTAGAAACGGTTTGTGCAACATCAAAGTGTGATGGTTTAAAGATTGCACAATCCTCTGGGGGGATGTAGGACTCTACACAAATCTGTGCCCATGAAGTACTACCCAAAAGTACAGTGAGAGTGGGAGTGCTGATCAAGGAATGATGCTATGATGATGCTATTGAAAAGAGTTTTAGATGTCAAAGAGATGTCAAACAGTTCTGATAGTACAACACAGCTGTTTTGGAATGGATAAAATGTTGAGTAAAACCATAAACAATTGGTGGAAGTGGGTCACTCTTATAGTAGATATGCACAAAACAGCAAAAAACAACAGTAAAAAGTACAGTGAATGCTTTATTGATGAGCACTGAAATATTGTATAAATTGTTCATCTTTGGTAAAGCATTGCCTCCATTTCTTAGGCTATGGTAATCTGGGTGCTGCTGGTGGATACCAACCAGGTAAGAGACACTCTCATTTCCACCCTGGTTGTTTCAAAACCATCCTCCTGGTATTTGGTCATTATGCACACTGCATTACTTTGGTGCTTCTGTTAAGACAGTAACACAAACCAGGCACATAGTCAAATCATCTTATTCTCAAAGCTTGAACCAGTTGGCCTTCAAGTCATGTTTGGGATCATAACAGTCCCCTCTTCCTGTCTGTCTCCATTCTGATTGAGGGCAGAGTCTTATCAGGCTGTACAGACTCCTCTCTCCCCTCTCTCAGCCCCCAGCAAAATGGCCAGTCTGTAGCTGTAATCCACCTCCCACTTGTCTAAAGCTCGCCCCTGAAAGAGCGCCCCTCATAAATACTGTTCGAAACACTTTTCCACTTTTCTAAAAATACTATACAAATGAACCGCACAATGGTGGCCCAATCAGAGACTCCTTAATCCTGATACATGTTATAAACTTGTATCCATGTAAGTGCTTTGCCCATACTGTAGTATGTGGAAATACATCCCTTTAAAATCAGGCCATGGCTATGTCTTTTGCACTGTTATGTATAACTCATTGTTGATAAATTTGTTGTTGATATCGTAGGGGCAGGGGTAGTACCAGGTTACGGCGGAGGCTACCCTCAACAAGCATTCCCAGGTAAGGTTTACAACATAAACTTCCTGTATGCAAGTCAGATGGACTGTGTGTTCTTTATGTAAACACATATCTGTTGTTTCAGCACTCTTATTTATTTGATTTGTTTATCCTATGAGAAGGGTGTAGATATGAATGTGTATTTTACAGAGTTTTGGTAATAGTTGGTTTGAGACGGAGAGAACAGGACACAGTCCTGTCGTAAACCCTCAGGACTATGTGTTATATAGTGAACTCTGAAGACCGTGTTTTGTATATTGAGCCCAGAGGTCTGTGCAGTGTGCAATAAATCAATGACCTCTGCTGCAGAGACAACTCAGGAGGGCCATTTTTCATAGAGATAGGAACAGGAGGGGATGAGCAAAAAGCAGTTCTCAAAGGGATAACATAATGTTACCACCTTCCTCAACTACAAAAAAAGAGTGTACCTCACAGTTTGTGGTTTGAATCTACAGATTTATATTGTCTGCTGGATGAAGATTGGATGGATTTGTTCCTAACATAGTATTTTTTTTTACTAACTGTCTATGCTGAGTTGATACTATACAGTATATATAGTTACTGTATGTAAACATTCAACCAGTAGAATAGAAACAGTATATTTCCCTTCCTATGTGACAGCAGGCCACTCTAATAGTCATTAGAAAGATGAATTATGTTAAAACCTTGTATGTTTGGCATCTTGTATGTACGAGTTCCTAACTGTCCATGTTCACTGTTTATGGATCAGGAGGTGGATTATTGTCAAATTGCCAACAGACAGGTAACATTGACAGTCCAATGGACCTGAGCTAACACCAACTGAGATATTGAGTGAGGGGAATCAACCAAAACTGTTCAGAATCGCTAACTTCCCCTATGCATGATTTTGTTTCTGCTCCTCCAATTATGAACGAGGAACCTATCGTATTGTAGGTTCTCAAAGCGTGTAAAGACCAATTGTTTATGTAGTGTTTTAAGAATAGAGGACCCTTTCTCTCACCCTCTTCCTCCCTTTAGTTCCTCTAGTAGCCAATTGTTTCCCATTTTTACATTTAATTAAATTGCGCATTCCATCAAAATCCGTTGTTCATGTGACTCAGTGACTCAGTGCAGCAAAATGTTGTACGCAGAAAGTAAATCACCTGCAACTGCCAGTTTGTTCTTATATTAAAATTGAAAAGGCCCAAATTGTTTCATATTACATTATTCCTTATCAAACAAGTACATGGTTTATTAATCTGACAACAAAGATTTTTAAATGACACCTGCTGTAAACGCATGCTTAACTTCTGAGAATTATTCGGTGGGCTGAAAACACATTACTAGTTACAAAGCAGCAGTAACTATGATGTGAAATGTTTCTTTAGTTTATAAGTAATATTAGGCTGTCAGTACTGTAACAAGCTTCTTGGCCTTAGAAAATCCTCCTGGACCAGTCAGAAATGAATGTCCTTTGGCCAATACCCTCATGTTACTACCCCTCTAATTTGTCTGTTTATTGTAGGGTATGGTGCCGGTGCTACAGCTCCTCTAACTCCTCAACAAGGTACTGATGAATGTTTTCTATTTTAAAAACCCACCCAGACATGACATCACATTTTTCTGTCGAGGTTTTCAAATTGATGTGTGACTGACCTCAGTTTCCTCTCTGTCCTAAATTCACTCATTTCTTCACTGACTTTCGTGTCAGATTATTTGGAGATTACACTAGGGTAACAGAACATTGAGTGCTAGTCAGTGCAGATTGCGAGCGGAGCGTCATTTAATCTTCTTTTTATTTAGCATGGAAGATTATTGTCAGTGGGATTACAGTAGTTCAGGAGAAAACATGGTTTCTTAGATAACTGCACCAGCTAGTTTAGAAAGCATTATGTGACTTGGAGATTGTAATAGGTCTTTAGGGCACCTTAAATATCTGAGCAAAATCCATCATCCACCCGAATCCCAAATATTAATGGATACTTGTACTCAGCACATGTGGCTATAATGACTTTGCCAAAATGCTCTTGACTAATGAGTGCACTTGAAACATTAACATACAAATGATGTGGAAACACCTCCCAAGACACAAACATGTAACAGTACTGCTAACATTTTTCTCCACATTTGTTTCAGCCAAAGCTGCCAAATATGGACCACTCCAAAGCTTTCTAGGAGGTGCTGGAGGAGGAGGCTATAGAGGTAGGAATCTATTGTGAGCCCTCTGTGACATGCTTGCGTGTAAAAAGGGCTATACAAATAAATTTGATTTGATTTGATTTGACTCTTGGTAGCAAGGTAGTTGCATTTTGTTCAACTGATTTCTCATCCCAAATGCTCCCAAACTATGCCCTATGAAGTCAATGAGTTTGCAGTTTAGGTAACACGTGTTTTGAGCTTAAATATATGTTTTTGAAAAGGTTAGTTTTCAGCATCCAGTCGGTAAAAGTCATACCGACTGAATGCTGCCAAATTACAATTTGTGAGTTGTAACAATCCTCCCCTAATGTATATGCACCTTACAGGAGGAGTTCCTGGATGCCAAGGCAAATACTGTGGGAGGAGGAAGTAGAACACCTCTCGTGATGCAAAGTGACCTCAAGCAGCATTGGTGCTACTGCAGGATCTAGAATGTACATTTTAAATGCAAAACTCCCCCATTGGTATGGAAAGATATTTTGTACTTATTTGACATAAGCATTGTTTTTTTACCAACCCAGACTTTGTGCACACGTTGGGTGTGACCAGTATTATAGATTGTGCCTTTATCATTATAATGGTTGTTCATCGGCTGTTATAATGTCTGTCATGCTCCCCATTCAGTAGTACTCTACAGTCCTCCTATATTTACCACTGTCTATGTGGGGTTATAGGACAAAGTGTATATGTGCATGTTGTGTGCTTGTATGTGGGTATGTGTGTGTGTTTCCATAGATATTGCGAGAATGTGAACAAATCCCTTCCTTTACTTGACTGTGCCAGCAGGCAGCGAGGTCCTCTGTATGCAGACAGTTGTCATTTTAAAACTCCCGCTCACTGCAGTCTCAGTGGACTCACTGCCGCCAGTGTAGTGTCTACTGTACATACGGCATGTTCCACTGTTAAGGATTCATGATACTAATAAGTCAAAGGGTTGAGCTCCCAGAAGCATGTAAAAGTATTGATAAACTTCGGCCACTTTCAGGACTGCCTCTGGATCCATATTATGACTGCTGCTATTTCTAGCCCTGGGTAGATTTCAGCAGGGAGAGTGGGTAGTTTTCATGCTGCCCATCTGTTACCAGTAACTTTGCCAATTTTCATTTTAAGTGCCACGGTTAAGTATTCCTCAGAACCTTACCTCCATGTTTCCAAACTTGTAGAGTATGAAGAGCATTATAGCTTTGAACATGGTAAGATGATGACAATCCAAATGTGTTCGATAACACATTCATCATGTAGGTTTTAGCTGTGTAATGATCCATATAGTGTTGGTCTTTACTCCATTTCTTTTGTGTTTTTAGTTCAAAGTATGTCACAGTAAAAATAAATAAAAAATAACTAATATGTTGTTTGTACATTATGTATGTATGAAGTGCCAATGTATTTTTGGCTACAGTATGTTAGTCAGATTATATCTTTAGTCATTGTAGTTTCCCATACTGCAATTTGTCTCATTAAAATTTGAAAGGTATTTGTACCATTCAATACTTACAAAGTTATCATCACGACTTCTCTAAAATATGACAAAAACAGTCATGATGATTTTTTGACATGCTTTCCATATGCATTTATTCATTCTTGAGAACTGTAATACTGTATAACAGCTTTTTGTGTGAGTTTGTGTGTATATTCTACATGATGTAGGGGTGAGCTTCAATGGGATTGAATTCGTTTATATTGAAGAAAGCCCACTGACCAAAAATATATCTGCTTTGTTACAAAATTCTCCCACGTCTTTCCTGTATGTGTACTGTATTTTGTAATTGGACTCTCACTCGCTTCGGTTCTTATAATCGGTGCTGTTGATGAACTGCCTGTGAGCCGTACTGGTTTAGATTGTGTCCTCTGTGCCATGGGACATTATTCATCTTATTTAAACAAAAAGGAGGAATTGTGGGGGTTTGCACTTTTTATTTCCACAACGCACATGTGACAAATTTCCGGAAATCCTGGCATTTATTTGCTTTATTGAATAACAAAATAAAATGTTTAAGGAAAATATACTTCATTGTCTCACATGTTCAATTGTTTTATGGACAATCTTTGCTAGTTAAAAGCATATCTTTGTCAACAGTTGTTCCCCTTGATTGGTTTATATAGCCATTGACATTAGGGCATTATAATAATAATAATAATAATAATAGTATAATAAAATAGTAATAAAACTATAGTTTGATAGTTATTAATTGTTCCATTCGTTTTGGAACTGAAGGTATGCCAATTCATATTCTCATAGTTAATATACTAAATATATCTGACCAACATTGTCATTGTAATTGACTGCTCGTGTACCTAGTAGTGGTGAATTTAAGACATACAAATAGTTAAGCATAAGTTTACTGATTATAGAATGGGTGCATTGCGCATCCTCTGAACTCTGCGTATGCTGCGCAGACGAATTTTCATGCATTTTCCAGGGATTGTTGTCGTTTGGCCAACCTATAAATTCCATTCCCTAGCATCTTCAATGGTTCATTGGCCCATCCTCTGCAAATGAATCGCCGCATATCCTCCAAGGCAGTATCAAGCTGTGAGCGAGGATAAACGTAACCAACTCTCACGACTGCTGGGCTGTGGTCGGAGTCTGAGACCGGTTATCTGTTCATCAGAGCTCTCACGGAGCTCCGGGTCGGAAAGTGAATGAGGTTGATGCTGCTCTGTTGTACCTGGAAGGACGAACGCATGGGAGAGGAGGAAGGTGAGTTCAAGTTTTATCTATCCACGCAGTTGTACAAAAATAAATAGCATCGGTTGTCTTCTGGCATGTGTCAGGGCGGGATGCTTAGTAAGCGCATCTCAATACTTGATGCTCCAGCTAATAACCTATTATTTTTCTCATTCCTCGTACAAGTAGCCTAATAATTGAGAGTCAGAAGAGGCAATGTCATACTATCTTCCGAATGTTCCCTTTAACCTTGTTGTACAGCAAAACCCAAACTGGTTTTCTGTCGGAGATAGCATTCAGACTGACAACACTGCATAATAACACGAAAGAGGCTGCTGCTCTAATAAATCTCAAATGAACGATATCAAACAAACCCTTACCCAATTCATTGTACTGTATTGATATGTCGTAACAACAGCGTTTGTGAATTTATAACAATAATTTCCAAAGTTTAAAAGAGAAACACTTGCTAAAGGCAATCAGTCGTCATTCACAGTCGTCACTCTGGCCAGCAGGTTTCCAGTGAAAAGTAAGGTAGGCCTTATGAGTTCGTTTAAGTAGCATTTAGTTCGAATAGCTGATTTCTTTATAATATAAAATGTAACTTGTCTAAAATACCTTTTGGTTATTTTTAGGTTCAGGTTTATGTTTTTGTTTTCCCATAAAAAAAACTCAACAACTGTATTTTGTATTTTCTGAAAATCACAAAGTCTATGACTAGACTGATACAAGCCCAAAGGTTGACTGTCACCATTTGTCAGAACTGAGTGAACATGATAGATAACTCTTAACTCCTGACTGCTGACTCTGTGTGTGTCAGGGTGTGATGGATCTCAATCTGGCACTAGTGAGGGATCACTGGTCACCAGGGAGCCCAGAACTGTCAGAGAGAGGCACCAATAATGGTGGACAAAGACATTAGGGCAGACTGGATATGTTGGTCTGGAAAATCAATAAAACTACTCCAGCAAGACTGTCTCTTTGAACCATTAGGCAAATGAGCCAGTGCTAGTTGGTGAGAGCCAGAATGGCAATTCCAGTTGGATGTTTAATTCTCATTTGAGAATATTTTAAGTACACTGCACTGCAGCAGTTATTTCTTTTAGAACTGTTCCATTTAGAACTTTAAATACAATTGTCCAAATTAATATTTGCACTTCATACAGCAGAGCACAATGTTCAGTGATCGGGCTAAGCCATGTCTTCCTTGATTTGCATCATTTTGTTTTAATTTGACAAAGTACATAGGCCTACTGTACTAACCACCAACCACTATTAAAAGATGCAAAGGGTGCACAACACTACACTTCAAGCACTGAAAACTACCACATTACTCAAAGTGTCCCATAGTCCCGTTATCCATGATGGGCCAATGTTGATTACCAAACATAGGCCTAACTGAAAAATTGGTCATTTCAGGAAAACTATTTTTAGATGTCGGATACTTTGTTGATTGACACTAGTTGACTCACTTTTCTCCCTAGCCAGCTTTAGTTTTATACACTGCAAAGAAAATGGTTATTGGAGTAAAAAACCTTAGATCATGTATTTAGGAGTGATATAGTTCCACTGGCAAGAACCTATGTCATCAGTACTGATCAATTATTTAGTGAAGGGGTTAAAATACATTGAAATGAAACCAAAACGAAACGTTTCTTCTATACTTGTGTAATTAGTTGATGGCCTCTTCCATAAATGTACCATATTATTCTGTGTTTGTGTGTGCGTGTTTGTCCTTCAGCTGGCGGAAGCTTGCCCGTGTGCGCAGGATGCAGACTGAGGATCTATGACAAGCAGTACCTCCAGGCCCTCAACACTGACTGGCACACAGTCTGCTTCAAGTGAGTGTAGCAGTAACCCTTAAGTGGGCAATTCTTATAACTGGGTTACAGTCTTCCATTTTTATGTATTTGTCACTGCATACCTACTCAACTGGTGTTGTCAACCATAGGCTCATAATTCAGTGAAAACCTCACTCTTACCCAACACATACCCATTCTGCTTACTTTACCCTCATCGGTTAACCTTGAGTTCCAGTCTAACATGATATCTGCCCTTGAGCTAGCTAGGAATGCTCACTGACCTAGTCAGTTCATTTAACACGGACTGAACAAGTGGCTTTTCAGATGTCCAACAAATCTCTGAGTGAGCCCAGCACCTTGTACAATACTGTGCCTTTAGTAGACAGTGCAGTGCCTGACTAAATCGATGTGTGCTTAGGAGTAGTCTTTGAACATGGTAAGTGCACGTGTGCAGTTTTCTTTTTCAATCAATTTGTCACCTACCCCTTTAATGTCTGGGATAGCTTAAAGGAAACCACTCTCCCTATTTTCCTTTTTCTTCAACTAAATTTCAGGGGAAAAGGGAAATAACTCGCTTACAGCATAAAAAAGAGTTCACTTTGTTTTTGTGTTTGTGGTCATGACCCAAGTTTATTTTTTGGGTGAGAAGCTCTCCTGTCATTTGTTATTTATTTCTCAATATCCCATCAAGCCTTGTGTTTGCTCAGCTGTTTTTTGGTCACTGTGATGGAAAGACTGGTGCCAAACCTACATGACTCATCTTGGCATGCAAGTGAGCTCAGTGTCTTTAGTGTCTGTTGAGTTTACTGTGCAGTATACACCATTATAATTCTTTGAGTGGACAAATTAGGTAGGAAAATCCTTCAATGAAAATACATAAAACGTCAGTGACGCAGTCTTGCGGTTTGCGCAAATGATCCCCACTTTCATTGAATTAGAGAGGTGCATGCTGAGGGTAAAAGTGGAAGAGAGAAGAGAACATGGGGAGAGAAAGATGTGTAAATCAATTAGGACCAGCTCTGTAAAGCATCCCTTACAGTACCACTCTCTTCAACCACTCTAGTTCATTCAATAATACAGTGCTAGTTCGGTTTCTACTTCATACATATAGACACAAACGCACACACAAACCACAATTTCAACCCTGAAACCTCATACCAGTCTCAGTGACCCCCTGGAAGTTCTCTCATAACACACACTTTTGGCTTGTAGTCAAACTCTCTGTTTCCAATTCAGCCGATTAGTTATATTCCTGCATGGGAGAAGAATTCTAGATTGACTAACAGGAGTCTGCTGAATGCCTTTTTGTTTGAGTCTGGACCCATTTTCAATGTGAGAAGACAACACACAGCCTCAAGGTTGACATCATACTCAGTAAATGGTTCAACAACCCAATGTTAGCAATTAGCACGCCACAGGCGTGATATGGACTGTGTCATCGGTTGCAGTCTGCTCACCATCATTGTTCGGTGTAGAAATGACCAACAAACAGGAAGATAAGTGCTGCTGAGCCTCACTCTTTTAGAAATCTGTCATTTTTTACTTGACTGTCCTAACTCAGATGGTTCATGGCTAATTCATCCACTGGTCTCAATCCTTTCTCAGTTTGCCTCCTGTTACTGTATGCTCCCCTGACAATTGCTGTTACTCATTGCCAGCAGTTTATGAATGGTAGGAGTTTTAGTGCTGAGTAAAGAGTTTAAGACAAGTTTAGTCTCCTGAATTGGAGTTTGGGGCAGTGAGTTGCACCCAAAGTGACCTTATTAGGGTGTGTGTGTGTGTGCGCACGCGCGCGTTTGTGTAGACTATTGTATGTGTGGACAAGTAGTACTGCCGATTGGGACCATAAACAACTGACACATTGATTTAGTTTACCATCTCAAATCTCCCAGAGTGCTCTCTGTCAATGTCGTGGCAGAAGATGAATAAACACATTGTGGCGAGAGATGTTTGAAGTAAATTACATTGTGCACTGTTGTGCACTGTACATGACAGGATGCTTGTGAATTTGCTCATCCTGCTAGTGTTTATCATTGTTTGGTTTGGTAGTGGTAAATTAAACCAGCTATGTTAAATGACCAATTTAATAGCCAATGGTTATTATCCCTCCAGCAGAGATTACATTTTAGTCGACCGATACATTTACCTAACAACTGGTCCCACCAAAAACCCATGCCCTTGTGAGTAAAAGCAGCACATACTGTGGAGACATTACAGTGTCAACCTCTGCCAAGTGATCTAGATTTGATGGAACGACAATGAAGGTGAGGAAGATGTTTGCGCTTTTGATTGCAAAACCGTTGTTAATACTGATAAGCCAATTAAGAGGACACGGAGAATGTATTAACTGACACAGCTTTTTTGTCTTTTAACCTCCCAAAAAACCCATGGGAGCTCCTGTGTATTAATAGGATTTTGTTGTTGTTCTTATGTAATAGCCCCTCCCTCTTTCTTCACACTTTCTCCCTGTTCCTCCCCGCTCTCCCCCTCTCTCTTTCACACTTTAACACGTCTCTCTCTCACCCTTCGTCCCTCCCTCCCTCTGCAGGCTGTCTAACCTGGTTTTCCAAACACAGGCAAAAGATGAAATCAGTTATTCTTACTCAGAGTAAATCTCATTGAGATGAATTATTACTCTGTCAGTAGCCATTTCATGCATCTGTTATTATATCTCTTTGAAAATGAAATATTTTTCTGAAATCTCAAGTGATAATGTAGCCATTTTGGTTTTCCATGACGTGGGCTCTGTGTTGGCCAGCTCGTGGTTGTCCTCGTGGGGGACATCCTTCTGGGTCCTTTGTGTGCAGGGGAAGTTACTTCACAGGCCTCAGTGCTTGAATTGCATTAGAGACTTTCAGTGCTGGACTTTAGAAACGGGGGGATTTGAGAAGGACATGTGGGTCACTAGGGAGAGTTGAGGAGGCATTGGGGTTTTTGTCCGCTGTGTGTGTGTGCGCGTGTGTGTGGCATTTGATCCGCCGCTAATGCTATGCGTACAATATGGGAAGCAAGAGTCTTTATCTCTGAGTGTGTGAGTGTCTTGGTGTGAGAGTGTACAGATGGGCCAATGAAACAGCCACATCTGGCCACTCTTCGATATGAACCAAGGACTCTGTTGGGTGCCCAGAGGGGGGTAGTGTGCTATGTATTAAATTCTGTGCGGGTGTTTAATGTGTGCGTGTGTGTGCCTTTTGCGTGTTTGCGCTCTGGTGTGACTGTTGGCAGAGTATATTCAAGCAAGCATATTCTATTGCATGTGGGTGTGTGTCTTGAAGGGGAAGAAGTTGTTACTCTTTCACATGACCAAGTGCTGGATGTCATCCACCTGAGCCCAGTGTGGGACTGCAGGGTTTCACTTCACCCTCCTTCTGTCCCCGCATACCGTCAACCACTAATACCGTATGCACAGACTGAATGTCAAACAGATACCAAGGCCATTATTATCGCCAATACCAAATGGCTATAGCTTTCCCAGATTGAACTCATGAAGCCTTCTGTTACAAAATTCCCTGTCTGGAAAATGGAAGTAATAGTTTTCTGACCCAGTTCCAGATTCCTTGGGGAGGGGGATTTACATGGAAATTGTGGGTGGTGGGGTGGGGGGATGAGGGTGGTGTGGGGTAAAGGGGTGTTAAAACAGCTTTCTCTCCAGCTGGTGACTTCTACGGAAAATTGGCAAAAAATTGCCCACGTCCCCTAGTCCCTACTACCAATGCAGGAAAAATGGGCTTAACATTGAAAGAGCAAAAGGCTCTTCAGTCGCTATTTTATATTCCTTCCGAACTAATCACTTATTGCAGGGATAGCAGTTAAAGCAGTCAAAATGAAAAGGTAGAACAATGGGGTAGAGAGAGAAGCACAGAGTTAATTGTAGAAAATTGTCATTCCCAGGGGTGAAAGTATATGTCCTGTTTTCAAAGAATGGCAGCAATAGAGGCTTCATGGGAAAATACTCTGACGGGCTCCTATTGGTCGGTTGCCCTTCGGACTCTGACAGTGTGAGGCTGGACCCTGTCAACCCTGCACTCAAGCAAGCACCATGGGAAGTTGACTAAGTACTCCCTGAACCCAGCTAGTAGGTGCATTTAGAAAGTTATTTTTGCTTTATTTGTTTTTTGCTTAACGGATAAAAAGCTATTAAGGCAATTTATTTATAACCACACTCACGAACATCAATGATAGAGTTTAGTTTACGCACTCTGCACTCGGCCAGTTGGACAAGGGCTGATGGAATTAAATTATGCTGGAAGGATTCTTCTCAAATTGCTGTTTTTATATGCTTCTTAGATATGCTCCTTAGTACTCCTAATTAGGGGTGTAATGATACACTCAGCTCACGATACAATACGTATCACGATACTGGGTGTACGATACAATACGTATCACGATATTTAGATTTCTGTTTAAAATAAGTTCAAAAGATTTATGTGAATGCAATGAATGCACGCATGATGCAGGTGCAGAGTCGGTCGCACGCTGGTAGCTCAACCAATAGGATCAAACGGATGTCATATTGTAAAAATATTGCCATAACTCTACGATACATATTGTAAAAATGTAGTATTGCGATATATTGTTCCAAGATATATTGTTCCACCCCTAATCTACAAATTATCAGGTTGTTCATTGTGACCAAAAGAACACAGAAAAGAACACACATGATGGCAGGACAGACTCTTTGCATGTTAGGAGAGGGGGTACACATTATATCAGGTGAAAAACGGCCTGATATAATGTGTATCCCCTCTGTAACTCATCTGGTAGACAGCAAAGGTTACAGAGGGGATACACATTATATCAGGTGAAAAAACTGCATGATATAATGTTTATCCCCTCTGTAACTTTTGCTTGAAAAGAGCAGACATCTCCACATAGTAGTCAGTTCTTCTATAGGCAGCAGTTAGGCCTAAATTGTCGATGCTTTTAACAAGCATCATTTTACTTGTTGATTTTGGTGCCCAACCCCTGTGCTTCAGGTCTGCAGGTTTTTCTTGCTGCAGTACAGTGCAGATGCAGGTCTTCTGTCTTACGTCGTTAACTGGCTCTGGTCCTGTGAACACCTTGGCCCACTCGCTCTCCAGCCCCTAAGGGCTAACAAATGGATAGCAGGTTCTAGTCTCAGCAATTTGGTAATTCTGCAAGTCATTAAAAGTATTCACTGTTGCTATAGTGTGCATGTTGCTTACCTCTGCATGGTGCTACATGTTTCACATGGATCATACTCACACTTGGATCACAGGATGTGAGTCATGCATTAAGTTAAATTGTTAATCGTGTACTGGCTGAAGATGGGAGAGATTTTGCAACAGAATAGACACACACTGTAGAATCTTAGGACAGAAAGAAAGACGTGTTTCTCAAGGTCAAGCACCAAAAGCTCAGTCTCCGACTGCCCTCGTCGATAAGAGATTCTTTTGACACATTCCTCTCTGCCTCTGCTGTGGCTACACCCTGACTCATATCTGCAGCTAGGATGTCTCCTCTGAAAAAAACACTGCATTATGAATAAGATGCTACTTCGATAGGGGAACATAGGCTTTCTTTACTAAGAGGTAAGACTTAAAGCTACAAGAAAAATTACAAAGGCGCGTATAGCATTCTGTTACTGTACAATTACCTAGATAAACGCTTAGTTCACACAAGGCTGTATGGCTTTTGAAGAAGTTTGTGGATAGAGAAAATGATTTTTCTTGTGAAAGAGGATTGTGTGCAGTTTGACAGCCACAATGAGTCAGCACATATGCAGTCAAGAAGAAAAAACACAGCTTAGTAAAACTGGCAGCATGCCAAGAGAAGGAGTGCAGGTGTTCCTGTAGAAAAGAGGGTTCAAGATACCCCTCTATGTCATCGACTGTGCCACAGTGCTAATGTTGTACGTAGTATGGTACAGTAACAATCTCATGCTAACGGTTAACAGTGGTACACATCCCTAGACAGCAGGACTAATCATGGCTTGAGAAGTAATTGTACAGGGTTCGGATTTTCAGTCACCTGGGGTGTCGTGACAGAGATGCAAAAGTGTTGACTTCCTCTATGAGAGTAGGGGGATTTCAAGTGTTTCAGATGGGAACTGAGAATCCAGAGCAACAGCAAAACTGCGTTGGGTGATCCGTAATCAGGAAACCAACTGGGAGAGGTATACAGGAGATCAGCTCAGTTACCATCCTCAGGACTATTCCAGTGCTCCGAAGATACAAATACGCTTTCATTCAAATCTGGTTTGAACTTTGAGGGGGAAAAAAAAGGCTCCTTCAAAAAGATCTTGAATCTTCAAAAGTAGACGTTTTTCTTCCTTATTTTCCTTCTTTTAATGTTTTGAAGAAAATGCTGCCTCGGCCTAACCCCTCGTCTGATGTGCTGAGGAGACACAGATTAAATCCTCGCAAAGGAGAATATCAGAGTCCTCGAATAAGGTTGGTAAACTGATACGGAAACAATGAAAGTAGGTTGAAAGGATCGAATCAGGAAATTAGCTCTTCCGTTTGCTAGCGGAGTTGATGCATCAGTGAAGTGGGCAGTATCATGTAGTATAGGAAATGTGTAGAACAGGTTACAGATATGGAGGTTCCCTGATTCTGCTGCAGCATGATGGTATATGCTGGTAAAGCGAGGGGGACTGAGGGCAGGAGGGAGGAATGAGGAGAAGGAAAGGGCAGGGCTGTGATGTTATGGGGTCGCGACCGCTCCCAAAGGAAGCTGAGAGCGAGGGCAAAGGACCGGAAACCAGTGGAAAGCAAATGAAAAAAACAAGAGGCCCCCAAATGCAGCTGCAGCGAAAAGAGAAACGGACAGAAAGAGGATGGGGGGAGGGCGGAGAGACGCATTCAGGGTTGTGTCACTGGTGGTGGTGGTGGTGTGTGGAGGTTTAGCTGCTCTTTACTCCTCTAGCTCTGTACCGTGGTGCCACTAACATGAGTTTGCTTCCTGGGTGTCACAATAAGGCCCTCTCTCTCATGGGAGACATGTCGCGAAGGGACCAACGCTATAGGAACCGCATCAGGGGAAAGAAGTAAGTTTGCTTCTTGATTATGAGCCATGAGCTTGGATGCTTGTAGTCTATCATACTCATAAGAAATATCCACCCTGTTGCTTGCCGTTTCCAACATTGTAATTGAATAATGGTGGAACTATTATAGGAGTTCTTTAGTGTCTGAACTTTACTGTTGTGTTGTTGCTTTTACACACTGTGGAACTGAAAGGAACTGTGTGCTACCGTGTAGAAAGCTGGTCATGTTCTCTTAACTACTATGATTTCCTGAGAGTGACAGTTAATGAGTTAGACTGGGTGTGAGGCCAGTCCCAGTTTTACTTCCTTCATTTAGTTCATCATTCGGTCGAGTAATAAAAGGCTGTAACTTCCAGTATATATACTTTATGTTAGCAGGTTATGTTTTGGCTGTGTCTTTTGGCCGTGTCTTTTGGCCGCGTAGTTCCCAGCATAGGTGTTTACCGTTATGCACTGTGTTTGCCTTCTTGTCTGTTTAGTCTGGTTCAGGAGAAGTGTGCACACACTCGTACACACTTGTCACAAAGCTCCTCCTCAGTTTGGCTGTCTCTCTAGTTTCTGACAGGCGACTTTGATCCTAACTGGACTTATCCCCCCCCCCCTCTATTTGACAGCAACTTCCAGCTTGAGAAACATACTGCACTGACATTTGCAGCTTCCGTTTGTACTCTGTCAGTGTGTATGAGAGATACCAAGCTAACATTTCCTGTCCAATTTGCATTGCCCAGCAAGGGGGTCTGAAAAGAATCTTCAGAGCATGTACACCTTGATTGGAGGTAATAGCAGTGTGAGCTGTATTGTTGTTTTGTCTTTTGCAGTAAATAGGGCACTAGTTATGGAGTATTATAGATTCCCTACACCCCACAGCAGGATTTAGTTTAGTTTTTTTGTGCAACCATTTTGGTGCTTGTGGTAAACACATTCCCCTCTGTGTTCAGTCTAAGCTTGCTCTCTTTGTTACATGTTTATGCCTTGTGTGTCAGTAGATAGGCATGTTGCTTAATGCCAGGCAACCAATCTTGGAGAAATTGTTCTTCGAAAGTTGCCCCTCTTAAAAAGAAAGCTGTAAATTGTGTTTTCCATGGTTTTATAGATCCCAATGGTGAACCGTGCAGCTTATTTGGTATGTTCAGGACACTGAATTGTCATTCAAAGTGTAAGCTTACAGCTTATGTCATACTTGCGTGTACAGTCGTGTCCACAAGTTTTGGCAATGACAAATGTGTTTTGAAGAGTTTGCTGGTTCAGTATTTGAGGAAAATGATTTCACATGCAGAATACTGGAATACAATAAGGCACATTTCATTTTTTTTAAAGCTTTTTGGGGGCGAACATTTTCAATATATGCAAATAGTCCCCTCTTTTACAGCAGTCAATCTGCTCTTAAAATCCAATCAGAATGATAGAGTGATTTCACCTGGCTAGAACTAGTTCACACTTTCCCCTGTGCTAATGATATGACTTACTGAAATTGTGTTAGCAGTCATTTTATGCCAAGGCCCAGCAAGCTTTGCAAACACAAAATGTATCTCGCTCCCAATACTTTTGGCCATGACTGTACTATACAGATGTGGGAATCAGTTGGTGTTGCAGTATACCAATACTTTATAAAAACGTTATGCAGACTAGCCAGCCATGGACAGAAGTTCACATGCTGTGTGATTCAATCTGATGAAGCAACAGCTTTTCCTGTGCTTGGTCTCAGGTATGTCTGTTCCCATCAAAGCAGATTACCCTTAATATCCAGCTGCTACTGTAGTTGACAATGAAAAGCAGAACCGGGTAGCGTAGCTATGTGGGCTTGTGATTGGCAGGTGGCTGGCGGCCTGATCAGCCAGGGAACTTAACATCCCTGTATTGATGGGATTAAATCTCCTCGTTTATTTCTTTCATTTCACATCCTTGACTCACTGTTTCATCTTTGTCCTGGCGGAGCAGACGGCTGCGCTGCGTTAATGAATTGTTGTTCAGGGTGGATTTGTTTGGCAGAGACTGTTTAAGGGGGATGGAGGGATGATGGACGGGGCAATATTGCTTCCCTGTTCTCTCCTTCGTTCTTCTCCTCCTCCACCCCTGTTTTTCTCCCCTTGTCCTTCAGCTGCTCATAGAGGTCAGAGACACCTCTCCCATTTTCCCCCCCGAATTCTAGCAGGCTCTAGCCTGTAGTTCATGTTGTGATTTACTTCTGGCTTGTCCCCGTGATCTTAGGGGCTTTGTTTGCCCTACATAAGGCTAATATTAAGTGAAGGAATGTGGCTACTATGGAGTTTGCTAATGAGTTTAAAGCTTCTTAAAAGGATTTCCTTAAAATGAGTTCAGCAACTCACTTTGTTCATGGGTATTACCGAAAGACTGAGGTCACTGGCCAGGTTATCACTTACTAGATTCTGTGCTCTTTAGAATTACATTTTAGTAGGACTGTATGTGTCTTTCCAACATTTACCTCAGTTGGCATTTACAAAGATGAAATGTAAATCTTTGAATAAGTATCTATCCATTAAAATTACCACCAACCTTTGGCCCAGCTTACAATTCTTTTATCACACTTACGTAAATGAACTTACATTTCAGCTACTATATCTCAATATGATAAAGTATCTCTGAAACCCCTCCATGCCTACATCTAGATGTGTCACTCTCTTCCATTTGGATAATTAGCCTATTTGATCCGACTCTGAACTTAAATAATGCATGACCTCCAACAATACACCCTTTTTACAGCAGCGGACACATCAGTTCATGCCACACATCTAGGTCTCCACAGGTTTGTGACGCTGAGCTGAGCTTCCGTTGGCTCTCACCAGAACTGTATGACAGAGGACCATGGTGGGCCATCGATGGAGAGAACAGTAACACCACTTGTTTATCAGTGGTCGCAACGTGTGAGACCCAGCATTCTCAGTCTGTGTCCGGCCCCAGACAGAATGTGCATAGACGTGCTGAAAGCCAGTCAGTCAGGGCTTAGCGAGCAACAAAGGAAACTGCCGGCATCCACACTATTGAGGGCCGCTTCAATGATTGCTATCTAGCTCCCTCCATACCTGCTTCGCCCCTGCTGAATATTATGCATGGTGCTAAAACACAAACAAACTGTTTTCCGTAGACAACAAAGGCCCCCATTTAGCAGCCATCTGAAGAGCTCAGTCAGGGAGGGTTACTGTGGGTCAGTTTTTTTTCTCACTGCATCAATATGGCCATGCTCTGTAGCTCTCTTTTTGTTCTTGGGAAGTGCCGACAACATGCCAACACTCGAGGCACTCGAGGGGTTAATGCCGGCACAAGCCTTGCTGAGCTTGCTTTTGATGAGGCGAAGGGGAGGGAGAGGGGTGAGGGAGGTGTGTCCGCATCTGATTGGCCATGGGATGCCCCGAGAGAGTTTGAAGCTGCCCAATGGGGAGGGGCCACAAGGAGGATGAGGTAATGTTTCTTTTTAGCTGGAGCGGATGACATCATAGGCTCGGAATTTCTGTGTAGGGGGGTGGGGGGTTGGTGGGGGAGACTGTAATGAAGGGAAATGTCCCCCTCTTTGAGTGTAGCTTTGTTGTTACCCAGGGCAGGCGCTATACAGCCTTGTAGGATGTCTTTAGTTCTAGGACCAGTAGTGAAACCTCTCATTCTCAACAAAAATGAGAATGAAATATACCTGTATTATGACCAGCCTGACAGTTTGTCAGACCCCTGAGGCCGAGGCTCAGTCTGTCTCTGTCTTGGACTCCATTTCCCCAGTTCACCTTTGTTTCTTGAAGAAAGTTTTCTTGGCACTGTTCTGGGAATACCCCCCCCCCCCTCCCATTCCTGTGTGAGTGTTGCCTTCCACAGGGGGGAGTCACAGGGATGTCTACTGGCTAGGAGGAGAGGGTTATCCCTCTCCGCGTGCTTCCCTCATCTGGTTTCCAACAGCTCTTTAAACAGTCCTGAGCCCCTGCCCTGCCCCCCCAACACTCTCTCCTCTCTCCCCCTACCCACCCTCACTCTCGTTCTCTCTTTCTCTCTCTTGCTCTCTCTCTTGGTTCCTAAAGGTCATATTATTTCTTCACAGCAGTCACATGCTTGGTGTGGGTTTCACTCTGGACCTCCTTGGAGCTTGGGTGCCCACTGACAGCAGAACAACAACATCATCAGCAACAACAACAACAAGCTCTATATAGTACTGAGATGAATAGCATTATGGATTTGTAGACAGACAAATAGACCACTTATACAGAAATCTAATTATTTTTTTCATAGTCAATATGCTTCCTAAAATGATGTCTTTTTTTCCTGATTCAAATTGACTGAATTATAGAATATTGAGTGATCAATCCCAAGGACTTTACTGTATTTCTGACATATATATTTATACATATATATTTAAATTAGACATGTGATTGACGGTTTGACATGGATGAGACTCATCCTACAGTGTATTTTGTGGTGTGTGTATGTGTGTGAGACAGAAAGAGAAAGAAAAAGGAATGAGAGAAGAGATATCGGCCTTCTGCTGGATGTTGCCGCTTGAATGAGTCACCCTGGCATGCTGTCACCGCCTCTCTGGCGGAGTCCTCTTCCTTTCCTCCGCGCTCCACCTAGGACAGAGAACACTTCCTCCACTGATCTCTCACGTCATCGCACAACCTCCATCAGAGTCAGGGTGGTACAGTATTCGATACACAGGCAATGGGAGGAAGACCTTCTTGGAAGTACACCCTGCTAAAATCATTACTGTTGAGCGAGTAGACTGATGTCTGTTGTCAGGTGTGTTCATTATTATCTGCAAATGGAAAATGCAATACACTGCTCTGCCTCTTTAAGCAAATATGTTCTGTTCTTACTGGTTGTTTTTGTTCATAGGAACTGCATGGTGTACTAAATACTGTGAGGGGGTGTCGGATGTGGCACAGGTTTGGTTTCTGTGGGAAAGGTCCCTGGCCTCATCCCTGGGGGGGCACTGGTAAACCAGATGTGGATGTTAGCTCAGTCTGAAACTCACCAGACCTTTCTGAGAAATAAGGGAGGACCCTGCTTAAATGGATATTGTGTTTGTGAGAGTGTGTGTGTGCATCCATTTACTGTATGTGTGTGTGTATGTATGTTTGTATGCACGTGTGTGTGTGTGTGTGTGTGTGTATTTCTGCCTTCTTCATCAATACACTATGTAACCCAATCTTATATCTTTGGTGACATCTCCTTAGGGAATAATATTTCAAACCTGATACAAGCCATGGATTTAAGCCAATCATATTATACATTCATCTTCTGTGTATTGACTTTGAATATTGACCTGGTCAACCATGTAAACATAATAAATTGGATAGACAGCCTTTAAGACTGAATTACATTCCAACAGCCTAATGACTTAATCTATTGGGCACATAATGAGTAATAGAAAAACCACATAGATTTTTCCCAAGGATTTAGGTCTGACTTACAGCACCCACAGCCTTCGGAGTACTATAAATTCAACGAATCCGTCCAACTCCGTCCGTCTGTCTGTCCGTAACGGAGTCGGAGTAGTATAAATCGGCCTTAAGAAGGTTAAGTATTAAATATTTGTTTATATTCTGTGCTAATCAGTGGATGGCAGTGTATGTTGTCTTTCACCATCTATATAAAATAGCAGAACTTATTTTTTACCCCATTGTTGTCACTCCATCAGACAGGCTGTGACATCATTCCTTTTCTGGTTTTAAAGCACTGTTTTCATCAGTGCTCTGCCTGCCTGTCTGCCTGCCTGTCTGTCTGTCTCCACTGAGGCAGACCTGACGTGTCTGGCTCTGAGGCAGAGGATGGTCAAGGAGCATGGAGTGAAGGGTTACAAACATACCTTATTTTAGTGTAATTGTATTGCTAGTCTCTGAGGCACTTTGACTGATTCAATGTGGGAAAAGAGGGGTGAAAAGGGAGGCCAGGTTTAACAACCCCCCCCCCCACCCCCTTCTTTGGTCACCCCTGTGCCCCTGGGATCTACAACTGTTGGGTGTCTGGATTGTGATCCTCATTGCTCTTGATTTATATATTCTCTCTCTCTCTTTTTCTCACCCCTCGCTGCACTTTTCCATCTCCCTCTTTCCATCCCTGCAGCTGTGCTCCTCTCCTGCATATCCTTTTTCTCCTATCGCTCTGTTCTTTTAGTCAACCTCCTTCTCGCTCCTCTTCCAGTTTCCCCTTTCTCCTCTAGTAAGTCACTGTCTTTATGGTTTTAGAGAAGCCGTCCAGTTTTTGCATACTTGGTGGGTAGAATGCAAATTTGACCTCATCGGGCCCCTTGTTGATTCATTTCTGTACTTGAGTGTTTGAGAGCAGAATTATTTTGATGCTTGGCGCATGCAGCTGCAGCACTGAGCACCTAGTCTTGTGTCTCCACCACACAAACCACCACATACATCCATAATCATAATCTCTATGTCCATTGTGGTTTATCTGTAGTTTCAGAGATGAACATGTGTGAACATTTGTATTTACTTAGTGCGGGCTAATGGTTTTGCGATGTATCTGAGGTACATGCAGTCATGCAAGTTCTGTCGATCTTTTCTGTATTTTGTAGTAAAATTGGAAAACTCAGGGAAAGGCCATGGTTTTCCAATCAGTGCTTTTAGGAGTGGTAGCCAATGGTTACATGAAAGACAAGCCTCTCTTGGAGTCATTCAAACTAGATAATCCTCTTACATGCCCAAACACGCACAAGCACGCAAACATACACACACATGCATACAGTCATACACATAAAGACATATGGATACACGCATGGTAGCTCTCAAAAGAATGAAACTCAAAAAAGTGTTTGACTGAATAATAAAAACTATCCTGACCATCTTGGCATACCTTCCATTTTATTGAAATGATTCTTAATGGTTAATCAGTAACAGCAGTGGTTCATCTTAAATCAGTCATGCATTCACTCACACAATTGATATTCCGCTACTATTTTATAGGAGATTGTGTGTGCATGTGTGCTTGGTTCCTTATGTATATTTCTGTGTGTGTGCTTGCTTGTGTGTGTGTGTGTTCTTGCTTGTGTGTGCGCTTGCTTGTGTGTGTGTGTGTGTGTGTGTGTGTGTGTGTGTGTGTGAAACAGCCCCAGGTATGACTTTGCCACAGCAGGAGGCCTGCTGCAGTGAGCAGCCTTTCAGGGCTGAGATGACACGGCAAGGCTCCCTGGCTGGCCTGCTGAGATGACAGGGTGTGTCCCCTCACTACCCTTGACCCACTTCCGTCTACAACCACATGAAAAGCCCAGCCTCTAAATGCTGTTTCACTAACTAAGTATCAAGCACTCTTAATAATATTAAGGGACTGCTGTGTGTCTCTGAGCAAGTCCCATGCAAGCACATTGCACAGTGCAGATAGTTCTTGGAAAACTCAAAAGATGATTGATGATACTTGCAGGATCTACAGATCTCACTTTCCGCAACCTTGTGACCTCTGACCCCCAAAGTGTCATATGACACTTAATTATCCCCAGCCTCCCTCATACTTTACCCCGCTCCCTCCCCATTGGCCCGCCCCGGGCTGAACACAAGGTCCACAGGCAGCAGATGGGGACGGACTTCCAGCCGTCTCCTTGGTTTCCTCCTATCGATCCTCACTATTTTTATAAGCACGAGTGGGGTGAGGGGGAGGTGGGGGGGTGAGGGGGAGTTGGGGGGGTGAGGGGGAGGTGGGGGGGTGAGGGGGAGTTGGGGGGGTGAGGTGGGGGGGTGAGGGGGAGTTGGGGGGGTGAGGGGGAGGTGGGGGGTGAGGGGGAGTTGGGGGGGTGAGGGAGACCCACACTGACTGACGAGGTTCCACTTGGAGAGACTGGAGACACTGGGTTAGTCATCGCTGCCTCAGATAGAGGAGGACTCACACACACCGACATGTAGTACACACACATAGCTGTAGTCTACTGTATACTGGACACCCATTAAGCTATGCTTTCACTCCTGTCCTTATTTCATACACAGGTTGGAGGGGCTGATGTAATTAATCTGTCTTGTGTAAACATGAAATATATACCTCAGATATACCTCATACTATACAGATCTACCTCATACAGTGCCCCAGTCAGGTGGTCACATCTGTGGTCATCCGTTCCCAATAGGCTTGCTCATCATTCCATTCATCTTTTACAGGATAAAATGGTCCATTGGAGATAGGATCAAACTTAACAACATGGATCATCATCAGTCACAGTGTTAATCCTCTTTTTTCCTAAGATCAAGTCGGTGGGAATCGTGTGTAATTTTAATGGGTGTAGTGTTTAGAGTACTAGTAATTGTGTGAATATGTCTGTGCTCAGGTCCTTACGCCATGTTATTTCAAGGTTTGGTCATTGTGTTGTGTTTTCTGTATTTTCTCACTGCTTCTTGACATCTTTGTGGGGGTGTGACAGCAACCTGCAGTGATGAAACTGGACTGAACTTTCAGGCCCCTTAAATGTGTTATTGTCGTTTTTGAGTTCCGTTATAACGCTTTGTTTTAAGGATGCACCTACAGGTGATTGTAGAAAAGCCACATCAACCTTTCCTCCACGTTCTTTAAACATTTTCCCTTTTGTATCTGTGACAGAATAACAATCATATTCTACTTCTGCTTAATTTGACCAACATATGTCTCTAACATTTGCCTCTGTTCTTATTGGTTCCCTGTCAGATGTTGTGAGTGCAGTGCTTCCCTATCCCACTGGTACTATGAGAAGGAGGGCCGGCTCTTCTGTAAGAAAGACTACTGGGCCAAGTTCGGTGAGCTGTGCCACGGCTGCAATGACCCCATCACCACTGGCCTGATCATGGTAAGAGGGCCCCTCCGCCAAACAAACTAGAACCCTGATCTGTCCTCACCTTCCACTTTCCACTGTCATAGACAGGGCTAATGTTACACATGGCAGATACGTTTTCCTCCACAACATGCACACACACGCACACACACACACACAGCGGAAACTGAACCCTCATGCATGACACCGCTTTCTCAGGTTGGTTTACAGGTGACTAGTGAAAGGGCCCTCCTTACTTAAGAAGACCAGAGTAGGTGAGAAAAAATGCTGATGACGTATGAAGACATGATCAGACTTCTACTTAAACCCCCCTATTTTGACGATCTGAAACGCAAGTATCAAAACGCAAAGCGCAAGTAACTTTGTGGGCGGGACTCCGGCTCGGTTGCTATTTTGCCGGCGGGATAAATGACTTTGCGGCTGGCGCAAATCTAAAATGGGTAGGTCCGAAGTAGCTACATTACTAATGGGTGTGGTTTGGGCGTAACGTGCAATAAACCAATCAGAGCATCATCTCACATTCCCTTTAAGAGCAGCGCTTGTTCCATGGCGGATTGCTATTATAACGGCGGATTTGCCAGGCGCACGCCAGGAGCGGTTCACAGCCAAGGAGACTGACGTTCTAGTCAGGGCCGTAACAGATAGATAAGTGACATTGTATGGGAAAGGCAGAGCAGTTTTCTCATTGGACTAAATTGCCCGCTCATGCTGCTCATTCAAATTCTTATTCTTATTTTTATATAGCCTACCCTATTTTATTTTTTTAATTGTTTAGTTCTTGGAATTAGTTTAACTATTGTACTTTTTACTTAATTTAAGACCTGTATATGTTTACTGTTTGCACCTTCCTGCCACAGTAAATTCCGTGTTTGTGTAACATAGGCTACATGGCGAATAAACAGAATTCTGATTCTGATGGAGAAGGGAGAAGAAACCCATCCAAATTAGCTTCGGTTAAACAGGCGTGGGAGAAAATTGCCACAATTGTTACAAATCATGTTCACATACATACAGATTTCTCATGAAAATCTTTTTATAAACATTGAAGAAATGTAACACGCCATAAATCAAAACAATGTAACGTAGCTTCGCAGAAAGAAGACCCTGGCCTCGCCAGCAGTGTGCACGGACCAAGCTTGCGCCCTTAAAATAGCATCTGAATAATGCGCCATTGACTTTAGACCACGTTTTTCCTGGTCAGTGGCGGAATTGTTTTTCGGAAACTGCAAAATAGCACCAGGGAACGTTTGCGCCGGAACACGCCTCCTTTTTCGCTGAACCGCCCACGGGAGCGCAAGGTCATTTCGACGTGCGTCTGTGGAGGGAAAAGTCCGCTTTGCGTCGAGTGCAAACTAGGAATGATACTTGCGTCGTTGACAAAGTCAATTGCGCTGGGTGCAAGATCGGGCCCAAAGTATTGGATGGTTGGCACACAGTGGTGTGGATTGGAAGCACGGATATTTGTCTATTAACTTTTAACCATGAATAAGAATTTCCGTCCTTATATCTTGATAAGCCGCCAAATGTACAGTAATATTGTCTATGTGATTTAGACTGCATGCTTGTGGAGTCTCACAACTCCCAGTCTGTTCTTGCCCAGACCAGAATTGTACAGTTAATATTGACAGGTGATACAATAGAAATACAAAGCAGAGTGCTTGGAAATGCACCTGCTTTGCATCGACAGCACACCTTTCCATCTGCTTTGCATAAAATATTCACGAAAAGAAAAAGTGATTCTAGCACGTATGAAATGTTAATTATGAGGTGAAATGTACGCACCGAGTATCATTTCTCAGTGTAAAATCGTTTGAAGCCAAATTGTCAATTTTGATTGTGAAGCGTGAAGTGTAAAATATTGCAGTGAATGAATGTTTATTGTGGAGTGGTGGGCCTCAGAGTAGCCAAGTATATTAGAGATGGAAATAGGTCCTTTTGTATTGCAAAGCAGTTTCTGTAGCAGCGCCAAGGAAAATCTAGATGCCTAGATCTAGCCTCTGTGCTAAGATAATAGACATGAGTCCAAAATTTCATAGACAGAAAATTATTTCTGAAATGCAGACTCTTGTTTAAGCTACTGTACAGTATGATCTCTAAGCTAACTTTCTGAATTTCCTCAGGAATTGTGTACAAAGGGTTGGTCCTTAGCTTGTTTTCTGTATCTTTGACATGATAATGACTTTGATACCAGGGGACACATCATAATTGTGGTCAGGCTGCATGCAGAGTTGTTTGGGGGTTCAAAGATTGGGTAGTTGAGGATAAAGAATAAAAATAAACTCGGGATATCATAACTAGGTTATCCATTGATTCTTTAATTATTCAATAACAACTAAGATGCTATTTAGTCATGTGGCACATCTCTCCTGGTTAAAGATGGCTTCTTGTCATCGTGTGAAGAAAGGTCACTTCCCCTCACTGACCTCTGTCTCTGAAAATAACTAAATTACTCTTTTTCTCAAAATCAGGGACTGTCTTTCGCCAATGCGTGGTGGTATATTTCACACACAAGCATAATCACACAAACACACACACACACACACACACACACACACTGCTCTACTTGTGAGGCATCTATCATACTTTTCAGCCACACACCTCTCAAAGGGAATGCATCAAACCCACTCTCTTATTCCCTGACAGTACGTGTATGGCATGTGTCCTTTTCTATATCCACCACACTTTGACGTTTATGTGTGTTTAAAGTAAGCGCAAATCCGCATGTGTTTGTGTGGCTGTGTCATTTACAATCTGCCCACAACCTGCCCTCTGCAGTGCAATCTCAGTAATGAAGCCGCCAGGCCAGAGGAGTTCAAGTAAATGAGTGAGCTAAAAGACAGCGCCCGGCTGGCCACCTTACCGGCGTCCTCTCTGCCGAGGATTTATAGGTCCCCGTCCCCTCGGAGTTTGATTGGCGGCCGCGACCTCGTCAGTTTGTGACAGTCACCCAATCTTTATCATGTAAGGACGTCAGACCAGTCGCGTTGAGGACGTGTGGGGTCAGATGAAGTTCGACCACCCTGGGCCTCGTCATCGCAGCACGCAAGGTGTGTGGCGCCGTCGAACTGTCCTACGCTGCTCCTTGGCACCACGCCAGGAAGAAAAAGCAGACTCCATTTCAGCGTCCGGAGTGAGTGAAAGAGGGTACTGTTTCGGTCCTTGGATCCTGTTCAGCAAAAACATTCCAAAACAATGTGATGCAATGTGGGCATGACTCAGCCTGCTGATTGAAATGTTAAATCGATTAGGGAGCAGCGGCAGAGCAGAATGAACAGAGAGACAACAGAGTGCTTTTTCATTAGCGTCATCCCACTTCAGCTTTTTACTTGTTTGGCTACAGTATATCTTTGTGCAGTAACTTAGCTAATACGTTCTGTAAAATGTGTGTGTTGTTTTCGTGTTCATGGGGTCAATCCTTATTCATGTACTGTTGATGAAGAACCTACGAAAGGTTCATCTGTTCTAAGACTCAGGGCTTGTCTGCTCTCAACCGTTTGCCCCCTCTCTGGGTTGTGTGTTGACATCTCCAACCTTGAATAGCTCTGCGTCGAGGCCTGTAGGGAGGTCCAGTGATGCATTACACCTACGAAAGGTGATTTATAAGCTTGATACTGGGCCAGCAGCACTAATTGAATCCTCAAAGTTGCCTACCTGCTGACTATTAATGAACCCCAGTAGCTATGTTCTTTTTCAGTTTGTACTTCTGAAATGTCCTGTGTCCACTATTCTTCTAGGCATTGAGACATGGAAATATTCTCAAGATTTGTGATGACGTTTGAATCTGAAATGACAAGGCCCTTCCATCTTAAGCAACTTAAGTAAAGTCCTGGTTTAGAAACATCTTATAACTCCCACTTGTGTGAGACAGCACATTCCTCAGTGGGAGTTAAGGGTGTTTATGTTAATGTCTGATACTGTAGCTGTCTGCATTGGCTGGATCAGATAAGACTGTAAGGAGTGTTGGGAAAGAGACACGGTTGTTGTTGGATTTGAGTTTGGTAAACCGAGACCAGGCATTAGGACTTAGCCTTAGTGGTACGCACTCTTGAGAATGTCCCCGAGTGCCCCCTAAGAGTGACACTCGCTGTTGTATTTTGTTTTAATTATTTTATTTTACTTCAGATGCATCATGACCATCATAAAGTGGATTTTTTTGGTGTCACATGCACATTCATGCCCTATACTGAAATTGAAAGCAGTTTCTTTAAACTTATCAGAAGTTCCTCTTTGTTGGAAACTACCTGGAAGGAAAGTTATTAATGGTGAAACTTCCCCTCACGCTGTAAGTGTGTAATTCTCAGAAGGCAGTCCTTGTTAGCATCTGAAACCTGCACTTGGTAACTGGAGCCAGAGAACCCCCCCAGCACATTGTGTGTCTCTGCCTCATCACTCCTTCCAAGAAGACGGTCATGTAATGGTCCCTTGATACTTTGTCACACTGTCGGCTTAACCACGCAGAGAGGGAAGTTAAGCAAGTAAAGGATCATATTTCAACAATCTCCACATCTTTCTGGCTGTATAAAAAAAAAGTACCTGGTTCACGTTTGAACATGGCATTGATTGAGACAGTTTGGTAGCTTTTACTGTCATTTGACTATGATCAGAAAGTTATTAAAGCTGACCAACAGTCTAACACAGGCCCCACTGTACTGACTGCTTGCTCAGTTTATAGC
This sequence comes from Osmerus eperlanus, assembly GCF_963692335.1. Classification (NCBI taxonomy): domain Eukaryota; kingdom Metazoa; phylum Chordata; class Actinopteri; order Osmeriformes; family Osmeridae; genus Osmerus; species Osmerus eperlanus. Next base: position 9,028,679 of record NC_085028.1, read on the forward strand.
TAGTTGAACTGGTCGCTAACTCCAGTGATACTGTAGATTGTCGGGTTAGCTGTTTGACCGTGACCACCTATTAAACACAAATGCGCCATGACTCCCAACCTTGCAAGACCTGTTTTCTGTTGTCTTGCGGCCAGCCTGGCTCTCTCAAAATTATCTGCGTGTTTTTGATATAAGGCCTAACAGCCAGTGCCAATGGACGCCACTGTCTGACACTATTAATATCTGTCGAGTCAGATGCCCCCAGCAGCAGCTGGTATGGGAGAGACGGAGGGAGGAAGAGATAAAGAGGTGGGGGGAGGAAGTTAATAGGAGAGCGGGACAGTCAGTCTGCCGGAAAACATTGATTAAGATCTCTGTTACAGTGCACACAGCGGACTGGTTCAGAAAGAAAACACATCCTTAAAGATTCTCTGAGTAGAAGGACATAATCCCTTTAGATGGTGTTTTATGGTTTGGGGTATGCGTTTGCTTGTCCCCTAATTTACTGACTATCATTTTATATTGAGGGTGATGATTTTATATTGTATTTTACATTTGATATTTGCTATTATGTTTTGTTATACATAACATGTTATGTTATTTAAAAAATGGGTGTAAGAAATGGGTGTTGGTTGCGGTTGGTTATATTTAACTTCCTTTTTGGTTAGCATGCTTTAAATGCTAAATTATGTTCTTTCCCAAAGCCTTTCTTTGAAATGTAGCCGTATGAGGTGACATGGTCATGTGAGGGCTTGGTTAGTCCTTTTTTTTCCACATTTCAGAGGATTAAATGTGATTCCCTGTCATCCTTGCCTGAGCTTTGATGAGGGTTTAGAAATGTTTGGGGTATAGAGGAGGATGGGGGAACTAAGAGAAAGGGGGAGGAGAAGGAGGATGGGGTGGGGAGGGGTCTGCAATATATCAGAGAGAGTGCCAGCAGGCACATGGGTGGGTGTGGCCAAGCCGGAAACAATGAGGTCATTGAAAATGAGAGCGAGAGAGAAAGCTGCTGCCGCTTGTCGGAGCAAGGGAGTGGTGGGGAGGAGAGGGGAGGGGGAAGAAGAGCAGTGATATCGTTTCAGAAATTAGCTCAGCGGCAGAGGCGTGGGCAACTCTCCTCCCTCTCGCTCTCTCTTCCTCGCTCTCTCATTTTGGCTGCTGCCACTGTTTTGTTTTGACAGTGGTGTAAAATGAACTAGTCTTGGCTGAGAACTGCAAGGCAACACTGTCATGGTGGGAGACTTGTTTTTCTGGGGCTTCTGCTGTCTCAGGCTGTGGAGAAGAGACAAGAAGGTAAGGGTCTCTCTTATCCTTAGGTTATGGGGGGAAACGGTCTCCCGGTTAGCCGGCCGGCAGAGACAGGCAACCAAGCAGACATTCAGGGAGGGAGTCTCAAGTGGGCTGGCCGGCTGCTGCTTCTTCATCTTGTATTTGTTTTATATTACTCCCCTCTCAATCTAAAAATGTTTCTCTCTTATGCGTTATTATAGAAGTGTACTGTAGAATTTGAGGTACAATTATCCATCTACAGTATCTTTGTATTGCAAAGGTTGCAGAGGTTGCAGGCATTGCTCTAAAGACATCTTTCAATTTTTGATTTCATGAAAAAGTAATGAGCTGGGCATGTTTTTTTATAAATCCTATTTTAGTCCAGTTCCTACCCTAGATTAAGTATGCTCTAAGGCAAGCTATGGATCCATCAAAGATGGATAGCTAATGCCTGAAATGACGATGGTACTGTGGCCCTCTCTACCTTTTCAGTACAACACAGCTGACATAGAGAGACAGTACAGTAGCTCCTCTGTGTCTGAGCCGGAAACGAACCCTTCCAATGGAAGCTCTTATTGTGGAAGTTTGAGGAATCATGCTGAATCTATTAGCGACAGCGCCAAAGCTCAGGCATTGTCATACTGTAAGTGGCAGAGGGGGTTTTCCCACTGAACAAGCGTCAATACGACCCACTGTTTTACTGGTTTACTCTCTCTCTCACTCATTATTTTCCTTTGTCTGTGGCTTAAATTATATTTGCCCTGGTTCCAAATTAAGATCCATATAATAAAGGCCCTTTCACAAGAATAGGTAGCCTGGCAGGAAGAGCCAACCTTGATTATTGAAATCTGAGATTATTATCCTCTTCAATTCTACAAGCTCTACAAGCTTCCCCATGCTCCAAACTATTAAGTTCAGGTTTCGGATGAAGCCAAAGGATTTAAGGCAGCAGTTCTGTTTGAGTTCCAGGCAAGTATATCTTCCATCTGTCATTTCTACAAGAGATTTGAGTCCTAAAATGGCACAAATGGCATTGGATGTGGAATTCCCCTCCCTTTATGGGAACTGTAAAATTGCCACAGTGCACACACTGCTGAAATGATCAGTGTTTTGAGTGTTTTCTTGTACATAATATGTCAACTTGTGAGTATAGTAGTAGTAAACTAGCTTTGTAGCTATTGATTTAGAAGTAATGTCTCATTAGATTAAGAAAATACATGTTTAATTGAATTCAATTCAATGGGATCAAATCCATATTTGATCAACTCCAGGTCTCCCATAACTTAGTTACACCCACCCAAGCTGGTAAAGAGAGAGCGTCATCATATCAAGGTGTTAGCATGATATCAGTGTTACACGTCTGTCCTCGTAGGTGTGATGTCAGGGGTCTGGTTATTGTTTGCATAGAGACAATTGACATCAGTGGACATTCTGTGTGTGGTGTTTACAGTCTCCTTTTGCACAGACACACACACACACACACAAACACAACATTGCATTACAGCCTATAGTATCAGCAAGAAACTAATGTTGACCCATTATCTTTCTTTGACAGTTCATTAAGGAAACTAAAATAAATTAGGTGGCAAAGTTGATGTTTCCTTGGTTAGACTAAATGGAAGTATTTGCTACTGAAAGATTACGTTGAGAGTACCTCTCATTGAGTGTTTTTTAAGAAACTGAAGAACTTGTGACACTTGGGTAAGTCATACATTTCCCTAATTGGGCCAATAGTGGTCATTCACATTCCACGGTCAACACTGGAAACAAGCACTGACACACACAAACTGACACACACAACTAACCGTAATAGATTCTCCACCTTGCCTCATCTTAGTAATGCATCTTGGGTTATAACATTTCCCCAACCTTTGAATGACATGTTAGAGATATTCCAAACCGTATTAGATTACAGTTGTACTGTCGTCACCCATTAATTTGTGTCTATAACTTTTTGTAGCCTGAACTTCAAGGACATTTTTTGCAATCATTTGGTTATTGAAGCAGATCACCCTGTTCAACTGTAAAGAGGTAGGGAAAGTGGGGAGTCATTGTACAAGACAACATCTTTGACTGCATTCTCTCAAATGAAGAAAAAATACTGAAAACAAAAGACAAAGAAACTAGAAAAAAGGTTGCCGTGCACAGTATCATTTTATAAAGCCTTACAAAATAGGTTCAATTTGAGATAGATACAAATTAGTTTTCACAAATTTGCTATACAACTGTCTGTTCTCAAAAGCCTCTGATGGTTACTGCGTTCATTATAGGGTCTCACTAAAGATGTCACCGTCCCCTGTTTGGCATGGTAACAGTCCCACATGCTGTTTCCAGATGCTTCGTCATGGCGACCTGACCCCATTCGCCTCGGAAAGTACTATCCGCCCCCCTCAGTCATCCTCAGAGAAACATGTGCTTATGATTTGGTTTGTGTTAAGTAAAGGGCCCCTGTGCACCACATGACCAGTACACACTTACGTGTGCACACACACACACTGTATTCTTACTGAAACAGGAATCAGATACGGATAAACAATGTGCTGCAGTATCACTGTTTTAAAGAAACATTTCACAAACCTTCCAAACTTTTCATTTTTCTGTCTGTAGGTCTGATGCAACATTTTAAGAGTTTCAACAAAATGTAAACAATACGTATTGGTGTAGGATGTATTCTGCATTGATACATAAACACTTGTTATTATCTATTTTATGTTCTCTCCCTCTATACATCTCTCACTTTCATTCTCTCAGTCTTTTTCGAAGTCCTCTCTCTCTTCCCCTGAAGCCTTTGATGTGTGAGTCTCTTCTTAGTGCGTGTGCACCAGCAGCTGTTGGTTGTCAGTTGTGGTCGGGGTGAAGTGTGGGTGTGTGCGTGTTTGCAGTGAGCCTTTCGGGAGGGTGAGGGCGGGGGACAGCAAATGGCAGCCATGGTGGGCGTGCGGGGGGTGGAGGGTCTTTTTTTCCTTTACGTGCAGTCCTCTCCTCTCTGAGGTGGCCCACATATATATCTTTATTAGTATGCCAAGTTTTGACAAAAGAAGCTAGACTTGCAATACCATATAAAATCCCTGAAAACATCACTCACTCTGATGTCTCTATTGCAGTCTTGCCCCCCCCCTGTACTTTGATGTGCTGTTTGTTTACCCATGATCTTTACTAGCTGTAAGCATGTCTGCCAGTAATAGCTGTTTACAGCTTTACTTTCATAATCCAACTCCAATTAAAAAAGGGAGAAGTCGCCTGCTGTGTCTCCTCATGTCTTTGCTGCAATACAGACCAAATGATACAGCCCATACCTTCTCATTTCTCTCTCTCCCCCCTATTTTGACGATCTGAAACGCAAGTATCAAAACGCAAAGCGCAAGTAACTTTATGGGCGGGACTCCGGCTCGGTTGCTATTTTGCCGGCGGGATAAATGACTTTGCGCCTGGCGCAAATCTAAAATGGGTAGGTCCGAAGTAGCTACATTACTAATGGGTGTGGTTCGGGCGTAACGTGCAATAAACCAATCAGAGCGTCATCTCACATTCCCTTTAAGAACAGCGCTTGTTCCATGGTGGATTGCTATTATAACGGCGGATTTGTCAGGCGCACGCCAGGAGCGGTTCACAGCCAAGGAGACCGACGTTCTAGTCAGGGCCGTAACAGATAGATAAGTGACATTGTATGGGAAAGGCAGAGCAGTTTTCTCATTGCACTAAATTGCCCGCTCATGCTGCTCATTCAAATTCTTATTTTTATATAGCCTACCCTATATTTAATTTTTTAAATTGTTTAGTTCTTGGAATTAGTTTAACTATTGTACTTTTTTACTTAATTTAAGACCCGTATATGTTTATTGTTTGCACCTTCCTGCCACAGTAAATTCCGTGTTTGTGTAACATAGGCTACATGGCGAATAAACCGAATTCTGATTCTGATGGAGATGGGAGAACAAAACCCACCCAAATTAGCTTCGGTTAAACAGGCGTGGGAGAAAATTGCCACAATTGTTAAAAATCATGTTCACATACATGGAGATTTCTCATGAAAATCTTTTTATAAACATTGAAGAAATGTAACACGCCATAAATCAAAACAATGTAACGTAGCTTCGCAGAAAGAAGACCCTGGCCTCGCCAGCAGAGTGCACGGACCAAGCTTGCGCCCTTAAAATAGCATCTGAATAATGCGCCATTGACTTTAGACCACGTTTTTCCTGGTCAGTGGCGGAATTGTTTTTCGGAAACTGCAAAATAGCACCAGGGAACGTTTGCGCCGGAACACGCCTCCTTTTTCGCTGAACCGCCCACGGGAGCGCAAGGTCATTTCGACGTGCGTCTGTGGAGGGAAAAGTCCGCTTTGCGTCGAGTGCAAACTAGGAATGATACTTGCGTCGTTGACAAAGTCAATTGCGCTGGGTGCAAGATCGGGCCCTCTGTCTCTCTGTCTGTCTGTCTGTCTGTCTCTCTCTCTCTCTCTCTCTCTGTCTCTCTCTCTGTTTCTTTCTCTCTGTTTCTGTCCTGACCTCTGTGCTGTATGTATACAGGAAGGGACTTCAAGGTACAGATGCAGGTCAGGAAGTCTTGCTCGCTGTCTCTCTTGTTCTTGTTTTCTTTCTATCACTCTGTTCCTCACTCTCTATACGCTGTCTTTCTCTCTTCTCTATACACTGTCTTTCTCTCTTCTCTCTCCACTGTCTTTCTCTCTTCTCTCTCCACTGTCTTTCTCTGTCTTCTACAAACCGTCTCTGCCTCACAAGCAAACAGATCAGAAAGTAAATCTTTCTATGTCTCTTCCCCTCTCCTCTGCTCTCCTGTCTGCCTCTTTGTCTATCTCTTTATCTGGTAGAGTATTTGGCCACATGAGGGGATGCACAGATGGAGGGTTTTAGACACATCCTTCTCTAAATAGCCTGAGGGACGTGACCAGATTAATTACATATTAATTGATTAATGAATGTGCATGTTCGACTGACTTCCCCCAAGTTGCCCGGAGGTGCTCTCGGTGTGTGTGTTCTCAGTGGTTGCCATGGGAGCGCTCCCCGAAGGGATAGGCAGACAGAAGGATACAGACATAGATTTTATTGATTGCTCTTTTTTCCTGTTTTTACCTCTGGTCTATTCCCTATGGTTTGTTTTAAAGGATTGAGCTTTTAGTTTTGCATTTGCTCTTTGATTTCTTTCAGACCGTTTGGCCTATTACTCACATTAAGGGAGATGCACCAGAATGTTCCCTTTCTTTACCTTTCCATAGCTGTTTTGTTGAAAGCCATCTTTATTTGTTTCTGAATAAATTAAATTCCTCCAAATTGAACCCAATAAGCATATCACCTTGCACACACCCCCCCCCTCCACACACACACACCATATTTCATGGGTCCTTCTTTTGTTCCTTAAGACTCTTCCCATCTCACACCTCCAACCCCCTCTTGAACATGGAGAATTAGAATTGCAGATTGTTGCGGTTCTGAGTGCCCCCCCCCAAATCCCTCCACTGCAGGGAATAACAGAGCAAGAGAAAACCCCAATGGATTGTAGGATACTGGAGGGTTTTATTTGCAGGTCTTCAACCTCTGGTCTTTAAGAACCTCTATAGGTCACAAGGTTGAACCTCTGCTGGGGCCATAGATCAGGGAGTGTGGTTGAAAAAAACTGAAAGGCTGGAGCCTTGAAGATTAAGTAGCGAGACCCTAGTTGTATTTTGATAAAGAGTTTCTGTTAGACATGGCCTATACTTTACACAATACTACAGAACTTTTGTTGCTAGCAGCTGAGCCAACAGCAAGTCCACAGATATTCTCAACCATTATCAACAGCTGTTGATCTTTTCAGTTAATCCGTCGTTTCCTGCTCTGTTTCGGCCCATAATTCAGTTTTCTTCTCTGACTCAATTTGAGCTGCCGATGACTGAGATCATGAGATGAGATGACTTGTATACAGTATACTCCTGGCCAAGAAGTGCCCTTAGATATCTGCCAAGTCAGCCTGCTTGTGATTGAACTAAAAATACTCCCCAGTCCCCATAAACCTTCTCTTACCCTGGATCTTGTCCTAATTTTAGAATATTCTTTGTTGTTCTGATGACGTTGTTTATCTGACCTTTAACCCCTCCTTCTCTGTTTTTTTCTGCAGGTCGCAGGGGAACAGAAGTATCACCCAGAATGCTTCACCTGTCTCAACTGCAGAGCCTTTATCGGGGACGGAGACACGTACGCCCTGGTGGAGAGGTCCAAACTCTACTGGTGAGCAGACAAAACGCAGCCAAGATGGATATCAGAATCAGAATGGGATTTATTCGCCATGAAAGTTTGCACAGACAAGGAATTTGCTTTGGCAGGAAGGTACATACAATAAACATATACCTAAAATTTAAATATGTGGACTATCTATACTAAGGGTACATAAACTAGCAGTACTAAGTGGGATTAGAATAGAATTAAATATACAATAAAATAAAATATAAGTTGCCGTAAATTACAATATAAAAATACAAAAATACAAATATTACAAAAAATACAAATGTACAAGATACCATTTTGTAATGCAGTGCAAAAAGCAGTGTGTTTTAAGCAAGAAGTCATTAGAGTCAGTGTGGTCCCTTGGCCTTGTTGAAGAGGCCAACAGCGGAAGGGAAGAAACTGTTTTTGTGGCGTGAGGTATTGGTCCTGATGGACTGCAGCCTTCTGCCGGAGGGGAGTGACTGAAACAGGGAGTGTCCAGGGTGGGAGGAGTCGGCCACAATCTTCCTCGCTCGCCTCAGGGTCCTCGAGGTGTGCAGGTCCTCGAGGGTAGGCAGATTGCAGCCAATCACCTTCTCAGCAGTGCGGATGATACGCTGCAGTCTGCTCTTGTACAAGTACAAGTCCATCCTCTGTTGTGCTTTCTTGATGAGGGAGCTGATGTTCAGTTCCCACTTGAGGTCCTGGGAGAGGATAGTGCCCAGGAAGCGGAAGGACTCCACAGTGTTGACTGGGGAGTCACACAGGGTGATGGGGGTGAGTGGGGCTGTGTTCCTCCTGAAGTCCACAACCATCTCCACTGTCTTAAGAGCATTGAGCTCTAAGTTGTTCTGGCTGCACCAGGTCACCAGGTTGGCCGCTTCCCACCTATAATCAGACTCGTCTCCACCAGAGATGAGCCCAATAAGGGTGGTGTCGTCCGCAAACTTCAGGAGTTTGACGGACGGATGACTGGAGGTGCAACTGTTGGTGTACAGGGAGAAGAGCAGAGGAGAAAGGACGCAGCCCTGAGGTGATCCGGTGCTGATGGACCGGGAGTCCATCAGCACCGGCTTAACGCACTGCTTCCTGTCAGACAGGAAGTCTGTGATCCACCTGCAGGTGGAATCAGGCACGTTCAGCTGGGATATAATATAATAAGCGCCTCTCAGGTTGTGTGTTTTCTGGGGATGTTGTCTTGAAAAAGAGGAGTTGGTGGCACACTCGCTCACACAAAGTTCACACCACGTTCGTATCATTTTATGCTCTCTCCCCCTACAAGCACAGTCTGTTGTCTCTGGCGCACACACACAATTAATACACAGGCTTTTCTCATTCATCCTCAAGCTGGGCATAGTACAGTACAGTTTGCTCAGAACATTCCCTGCTTAAAGGTCTGTATCTTCTCAGTAGAATCAGGCTGTTTGCCTGAGTATCATTGTTCTGTAGCGTGATCCCTGTGGCCCGGAGGCAGAACTAGGAACAGACCCTGGGTAGACACAGTGACACGAGGCTGAAGGGATGGAAACTCACAAAGCAGCCATTGTCCATCAGTGTCTGTAGGGATGTGTTTGACTATAGATTGACTCGCCCTATAAATGTTAAGTCACTTTACATCCATTCATGGAATGTGACGCAATAATCAGAACGATGGATTGTTTAAGGTCATAAAGCAAATAAACGACAGCAACAGTCTTTGTCGGGTCCCTACCATGACTCATGAGTAACACAGGTTTTGTTCCACTTGGTCCCCTCTTTCCCCTCAGCGGTCACTGTTACTACCACACCATCGTGACCCCGGTGTCGCTGCCAGACTCCCCGTGCTCCAGGATCCCTCATACCGTGACCCTCGTGTCCATCCCGGCCTCCACTGACGGGAAGCGGGGCATCTCGGTGGCCATCGACCAGCCGGTCAGCCCCAACGGCTACAGCCCCGAAAACTGCCCCACCGTCAGAGTGTCCCAGTGAGTACGCACCCGCCGAGCCTTTCAAAGGTGGAGCGGCCAGAGCACTAACAGGCAACTAGCAACTGCAGACTGATTTGTTTGTGGTGTGGGTTTGGGGTGGGGACTTTATCTTATTAAATGTATCAATTGACAAGGAAATGAAAAGCTGGTCAGAGGTAGATAACGTTTTTTATTAATTGAAAATGAATCCCATCGCAAAACCTTTATAATCAAAAGGATGTGACACAGTCCTGATTGTAATCTACTATATTAGAATATTGACCATCATTTGCACCAGATGTATTTTGTTAGGTGACTGATGTTGGTTCCCTGTGCCCCTCCTCAGGGTGGACCCTGAGTGTATAAGCCCTGATGTGAAGAACACCATCCATGTTGGAGACAGGATCCTTGAGATTAACGGCACGCCCATCCACAATGTTCCTCTGGATGAGGTAACAACCTCCTCTTTATCTTCAGCAGCTATCGAACTTAGCATTAGCATGCTACACATGCTAGTGCCATATTAAGTGCTCTACAGTAAGTCATACTACGATACCAAATAACCATTCATTGTGCTAATGTTGACTCTCCTCTGCCTCAGATCGACCTCCTTATTCAGGAGACCAGCCGGCTGCTGCAGCTGACCATCGAGCACGACCCCCATGATCAGGGGCAGGAGCAGGTGGACGGGCCCCTCCGCACGCCCCTGTCCGAGGGGCCAAGCCCCATCCTGCCCATCACGCAGCCCCCCAACCCAGACATCAGCAACCTGCGCTCACGAATGATCACGTAAGGACCAGAATGACGTAACGTACATGAAGTCACACACAGTAGAGGAATAAGACTACCACAGTTTAGAGCAGAGATTGTTTATTTGTGTTTTGAATCACATTTGTCTTGCATTTTAACACATTTATCTTGGAATTTAAAAAAAGCATATTCCATTCTATGTTTGAATAGTTGAATTAAAAGATATACAAGCTGGGTCACATGTTCAGTGGTTATCTCAAAAGGAGTGATAAGTGTACATGTGTAAATGTTTGATTATCTCACTGATGCCTTGCCATACCCTGCCAGACCCTGATGCTGGGTCTAATTAGCTCCATTAAGGAGCTAATTGCTGGAGCGATGCTTTATGACAGGGTTGACAGATGCATTTAACACCATGAAGTAAATATGGCTGCCTGTTGCTGATACTGTCTGACAGAGGAAGTCTCTGTGTGTCCTCTCTCTCTCTCTCTCTCTCTCTCTCTCTCTCTCTCTCTCTCTCTCTCTGTCACCAGGAGGAGTTACAGCATTGATAAGTCTCCTTGCTCCAGCAATGCGGTATCCCCTCTCTCACAGAGGAAAGACATAAATCGCTCAGAGTCTCTCCGTGTCGTATCCAATCGGATGCACCGGATTTTCCGACCTTCTGACCTCATCCACGGAGAGGTGCTGGGAAAAGGCTGCTTCGGACAGGCCATCAAGGTACAGCTGATGGATGGGAGCAATTAAGTCCAAAATCCTGTCTCAATCCCAGAGGGTATTATACTGCATGCAATCAAGCAGTCAGAAGGGGGCACCATTGTGGCACATTTGTGATGAGCATACTGTAATTAAGTTTGTTGGGAAGAGTCACTCAAGTAGGGAACAATTATGTGTGCATTAGGCAGAAGGGAGAACCGACTTCTGGACATTTTTTACTTACATGCTGATCGGTTGTGCTTCATGATGGAACAGGATGATAAGATCACTGTGTGTGTTTTCCAGGTGACACACCGAGAGACAGGCGAGGTGATGGTGATGAAGGAGTTGATTCGCTTTGATGATGAAACACAGCTGACATTCCTCAAGGAGGTGAGTGACTACTTCCATAAATGTTTGTAACCGGTGCTTCTTTCGTAAGCTCCCATCATTTGCTGTTGCCAGGGTAACTTTGTCAGCTTCCTCAAACCTGAAGAATGACTTTGTGACTTTCATTGATGATTGAGTCTCCCTCCCAAGGCATTGCATATCTGTTTCTGTCAGACATCTCTGCCTGACTGGTCGTGACTCATGGCCCAAGATCAGTGCCCACATTTTTCTGTCCTTCCATGGCCTACTATCTATCTACAATCTAGGGGGAGTGTCTGTCTGGTTTAAGTGAAGTCAGTCATTAGTGGGAGTGGACGTTTAGATCATGAAGTGTATGTGGGACCTCCTGGTCTGAGGCACGGACATTCCTAAAAGTCTATTATTGTAGGTCAGACTAATTTCCTCTCATCTTAAAGCACACACGATGTCTCTCTGCCCTGTCATTACGTTGACTTGATAATCAGGGAAGATACAGAATTGTTATTGGTATTGCTTGCGGAATGATTTTTTTTTTGGGAGAGGAAAACAGAGGAGAAGAAATGGACAGCCTACACTCTGCTGGTCTGCAATTTGAAATGGACACCAGACCCAAACAGCCGGATGTCTATCCTGAGACCAAGCATCAAAAGCTAGAGTTAGAAAAACAGGCTCCCCAGTCTGTTTGTGTCTGATTACTTTATGAGCTGAACTGAGCCCTTCCCTGATAATTGGTGTGAGACAGGCTTCTAATAAACCTTACAGTAATAAAACCTCACCCCAACATTCTTGCAGTTGTTTGCCAGTGGGAGGTCTTCTTATTCTTTATGGCTGGCAGAGTTATTACAGGAGTTAGAAGCGTGAACATGCTTCCCTCGTTGCCCTTGGTGTTTCCTCAAGAGCTGGAGTAAGCTAGCCACAGCCTAGAAGGAGAACCTGCTGGAATGTGTGGAGGCTTAAGAGGGTTAACGGTATGAGTCGAAGCAGACGTTGGGTGTGTTTGGGTTGAGAATAACTGTGTGTGATGGGCAGAGGGGTTGGGCGGTCAGAGGGTATGTTTGTTTGTTTGCTCATAGGATGAACGGTCCTCTCATTCTCATACGGTAACCCAATGAGGGTGGGGACACTTTTATGTTTTAAGTGGAAACGCAAGCCTGTGATTCAAACATTACATTATATTTCATAAACTGCACTTTGTGGTCATCCTGACCCTGAATATCCACCAAGACTGACAATGGTGGCCAGTACCCTACACTCTGTAATACACTTGGCCAGCTCATTGTGTTACTCCTCAATGCTTGCTGAAACCTCAAAACAAAACAATGGTCAATTATGATAAGCTCAGAGTATGTCAGTGGTGTCGAGAGTCAAGTTCTGTTTAACAGTGTGCATCTTCCACCCACCAGGTTAAGGTCATGCGCTGTCTGGAACACCCCAATGTACTCAAGTTCATTGGGGTCCTCTACAAAGACAAGAGGCTCAACTTCATAGCTGAGTACATTAAAGGAGGCACTTTGAGGGAAATCATCAAGAAAATGGTAAGACCATTTTGGCTGTTTGAGTTGTCTGTTACTTGTGCCTCCGTTGGTTTGAGACGGCTTGTGTGTGTGGTCAGTTTGGTGAATGTGTGTGTCCCTGTGTGTCTATAAGACTTCAAGAATTCAAAGTTGTTAATTAGTGAAACATTAATTTGTCATTTTTTGTTAAATCTTTTCTCTAATTTATATCTGAGCAGGACAGTAATTATCCATGGAACCAGAGAGTGAGCTTTGCCAAGGACATTGCTGCGGGCATGGTGAGTAAATGACCCGACTCCCAAATAATACAAAAAAAGGACAGTAAGAAAAAAACACTGCCCCAAGTGAACGCACCCCCAAAACCAGACACAGGACCTGCAGTGCAGTGATTCATCCACTCTGCAGTAATATTAACCTCATTATGCCCCCTAGTGAACATATAGGGGAGGTGCAACAAGAGCATTCATCTTAGGCTCTGCAGAATTCCCCCCTACGAAACAATGACAGCATGAATTGGGTTGTCAGAGTGCAGCCTTTTGGTTTAGGCTTTGTGATTAATGCTGCACATGACTATGGATTAGAGAACATGCTTTGTGAATGCCAAGTGTTTGATACAGAGAGAGAAACACTACAAGTCTGTTCAGGGATTTAAGATTGAGATTTAAACCTGACTTCTATTTTCTAAATCTCCTTTCTTTCCTCTTTTCTTCCTCCCTTGCTCTTCACCATCAAAAGGCATATCTGCATTCCATGAACATAATCCACCGAGACCTGAACTCACACAACTGTTTGGTCCGAGAGGTGAGAGCTGAGGACGTGAAGTGTGTGTGCAAGCATTTAAGTGTGTATCTGTGCGTGTTAGTGTGTAATAGAAAGAGAGATAATATGGAGTCTGTTAAGTTTGTGTGTTTTCTTTGAGGATTTAGACAGTGCACCTGTCCGTCCAGATGACATACTGTAGGTTTGTCTCTTGATGACAGACATCTGACAGTGAAAGAGGTGGAGGGATTCCTAATCCAGAGAGACAGAGAAGCCTTTGTCTGGGTACATGACAGTAGATATGAACAACCGCAGGCGTATGAGTTCAACAATGTAGAATAGAATAAACTTCCACACCTAAGGTTGTGAAAACAGATGATGTTTGACGAATTTGTTACAGCTGATGTCAGAAAACCGAAAAGCTTTGATTATACCATGTTCAGCCTAAAGGGCTGTGGAAGTATTTGTTTTAGTGTTGAAATGTTTGAGACAGTACTCTCCGCTGTATGTTTTAAAGTCTACATAGATATGAAAATTATCTATTTTTCTGTCTGTCTCTCTCTCTCTTTCTCTCCTTCACAAATATACACACACAATGTCATCTGGGATTACTCAAACTTTTATAAATGTGTTTTTTTTTTTATTACTGACACAGCTTTATTCTGCTGTTAGATGTAAAATACTCCACTGTCTCTCAATCCCTGTATCCGCTGCTAAGAGTGGTGGATCATATCTTTGACTCTCCCCTCATCTGTTCCTGTAGAACAACAGCGTGGTGGTGGCAGACTTCGGCCTGGCCCGACTCATGGTGGAGGACAAGAACCAAGACAAGTTGTTGTCAGGGAAACTCCAGGGCCTCAAGAAACCTGACCGCAGGAAGAGATATACCGTGGTGGGGAACCCCTACTGGATGGCCCCTGAGATGATCCATGGTGGGTTGTGTGTTGAATGTGTATTTGTTTGTTAAGGTTCTGTGTGTGTGTATATGTGTGTGTGCATACAGTGTTTTTCTCGGTTAGAAGGCAGCAGCAGCATCCCAGAGTTGACCTGCTATAACTATGAATTGCCGCTCAATTACTCAGCGTGTCTTTAAAGAGATCAGATTCCTCACAAAAATGTCATACTAACATTCTTTGTAACCCACATCACGGAGGTACCCTCAAAGCGTCAATTGCCTCACATTTTCCTATGCAACGTTCTCCCACACAGGAAAGAGCTACGACGAAAAGGTGGACATCTTCTCTTTCGGCATCATGCTGTGTGAGGTGAGCGGTCCTGACAACTCTAATGTGGAAATAAACCCAGAATAATTATTGATTATATTCCAAGTCTTGGAAATCTGAACGTGCTCGTCTGAGTGTGAGTGTTTGAGAACTTCAGCAGCATGGTAACTATCATGCTTCAACTGGCTCTGGCTCTGTTAAAATGCTTAAAATATCGCTGTAGCCTCTCCACATGGACATCATTAGTCGGAGACTCCAAAAGCATCTGGGATTAGAGAGGAGAAAGAGGCCTTCTCTTTATGTGGCCGTTCCACTGACTGAGAGGGGAGGTTTGTGGTGGTCTGGGTAGAATATTTTGCTATGTGTTCTGGTGGTTCATCTATGTATCTGAATTGAGGCTGATCCTGTTAAGAAGGGATTCACGCTCTCCTTTGTTGTAGTGAGTTTCCTGGCCTTACGTAAATTACGTTCTAGCTTGGCATTGCTATGAAATGAGTCATTAGTAGCATTGTTTAATTGCTAATGATTCAACTATGTCATGCCTCATTTATTGTTAGAATCAATATCATTACATTTACATTTAGTCATTTAGCAGACGCTCTTATCCAGAGCGACTTACAGTAAGTACAGGGACATTCCCCCCGAGGGAAGTAGGGTGAAGTGCCTTGCCCAAGGACACAACGTCAGTTTGCATGACCGGGAATCGAACTGGCAACCTTCGGATTACTAGCCCGACTCCCTAACCGCTCAGCCATCTGACCCCCACATCTGCTAGCTTTGTTAGTAAAGCACATTTCCAACAATCTGATTATTTTCGTCATTCTTAATGACTACACAAAAATACTTACTTACTCTGCCCATTGCTTTTAACCCCTGGCCCTGACCTGTTTGTCTCTCCCCACCCAGATCATCGGCCGGGTGAATGCAGACCCTGACTACCTACCCAGGGCTGGGGACTTTGGGCTGAACGTGTCAGGCTTTCTGGAGCACTTCTGTCCCGCTAACTGTCCACCGGCCTTCTTCCCCATGGCTGCGCTGTGCTGTGACCTTGACGCTGAGAAACGGTGAGACCAAAAAAAACGTAGCATCTGGAGGCTACAGGTACTTTTTTTTTACTAGGTCCTACTATGTTATAGCACACTGTGGGGCATATTGTATCGGTGTTGGAAGTTCATACCGTACTTCAACAAAGACAATACAGTGTTAGTGATCTCACTGCTATTAAATATCAAGAAAGGCTTTCTGATTGGTTGGTCTCTCCACAGCCCCGCATTCACCAAGCTAGAGGAGTGGCTGGAGAACCTGAAGATGCACCTGGAGATGCGCCTCCCCATCGTGTCTGAACTGGACAAGATGCACAAGGCATTCTGGGAAAACCACACCAAGGTGGCAGTGCGGGCAGAGAACGGCCTGCACCCTCACCCTGAGCAGCCTGAGTAGCACCGGGGAGCCAGAGCAGACGAGCTGCTGCTAACCCTTCAAGGGTGGGCTAAAGGAGAGGTGCCATGTTGTGGCAGGCATTAGGGAGTGTAGTGCCTACCTTGGGCAATAGAGTGTATACATTGAAATGCCCAAAAGGGGGTGTCAGGATCTGTCAGTACCTCTGCATGCCAGGTTGGCCAGAGTGGGCATGAGCTGGCATGGGCTGGTATAGACTGGCAAGGTCTATAGACTCAGGGGTGAACGGAGGTGTTAAAAACACAAGTGTGAATTGCACTCATTCAACTTAAACCAAGAAATACATTTCACTACCATAGCTTGAGTATGCTGTAAAACATTGCTGCAATCAGTCTCAGCTTTGAAATCCCAAATCAAGTCATCAAATCTGGAATCAAAAGCCAGAGATTTTTCGCAATTGTTAAGCTTACAAATATGATGTCCAAGCAGATTCAGTGGCCTCAGCAAAGCAATGCCTTTGTCTCGGCGTCCCTGCAGAGTATTTGTGCGTTGTGTGTTTGCAAGTGTTCCTCTGTGTGACTGATTCGGTTTGGTTTTGGTTTGTTGTTTTGAAACCGCTTTTGAAATGCTAAGGAAAAGGACCCTTTTTACGTGACGCAGAACACATAACTTGAGACTTCACGCACAGTCCAAATGTAATATATAATGGAGCAAAGTTTTTTAGGTTTTCAAACTTATTTTTCTTTTCTCCTTTAAAACTGCATGACCGTAGATAGTTTTGCTGAATCTTGTAACTGGTCTCCCTCTCAACTCTTACTGGTCACACCAAAAACGGAGTCCGTATTTCTGTGGTTCTTCTGCCTTCTGTGTGCTGTGTCGCTCTCTCTCACCATGTGTAGCACTGATTTGACTTTGAGGTACACGTTTTTCATAACTTTGGTACATTTTCCCAATTCATGTGAGCCTGTTCCTCTCATTTATCACACTTGAGTTGGGGTGAAATCTCATGTACTCAAGCTCATACCTATGTATATACTAGCTGGTGATATTGTAAATGTTTTAAATATTGTAAATGTACAGACATATTTTGTATACGTATGCTACACATTGCTATATTTTTATTGGGCTAATGTTGAAATAAAGGACAGATAATGAAAAAGGAAAAGAAAAAAATAATAGCCAGGCAGTAGCTGATTATGCTGGGGACATGTATGTACCACAAAACGTGCATGTTAAAGTCATGCTGGCGCTCTTGTTAGCATTCTGGTGTGTGTTCAATTCAATCTCGAAAATCAAGCTTTTGTATGGTTTTAAGAGTGTCATCTAAACGTATAGTTCCCCCTCTGCGGCTTAAAGCCTTAACATCAATTAGCTTAACACAGAATCAAGTAGCTAGATGAAAATTGGCAGGTATTTTTCAGAGCATCAAATGCAAGTGTTAGAGTCCCAGGCTCAAATAATTCTCTCTTGAGTTTTGAGGACTTTCTATTCTCATAGGGCATTAACTAGCCTGGATCCTAGATTTTCATAGTCCCATTCTGATCAGGCAGTGTAGATAAGTGCCCAGTTAATGTGTCTGGTGTATGACAATGTATTTCTCTTGCCATGTGGAGCTCCCTTTTGGAATATCCACTGTTTACACTCAAAAAACTGTTAGCTGTAAATATGTCTGTTTCAGTCTGTCGTTGTGCATAACATTCTGTGCTCTATGGCCCTGAAGAAAAATAGTTGTCTTATAATGTCTAATCAGTCTTTAACTCATTCTATCTTTATATCCCTTCCGCGTTCTGCTTACAGTATCAAACTCATTTACTTTATATGTCTGTCTATCACCTATTGCTCCTTTTCCACTGTAATATGAGCTGCATGGTGTACTGGCTAGGTGTGTAACCACTGCTACCAACCCAACCTATTGTTTTAGGTTATAAAACAAAAGTTATTGCTAAATACTGTATAAAAAACAGGCAAAAAAATACAAAAAAATAACATAAAGTGTACAGAGAGCAAGGGGCTGAAAGAGAAAGAAAAACACAGCGTCTCTTGATATGAAACCACTTAAATCTTTCAGTATAGATTTAAGTAGGCTACTTTGATATGCACTATATTACAAAATGGCTATATCTGCAGCCATTGTTTTTATTTTTCTCTTTTGGGTTAGGCCTACTTGTGATTGGTTTTGGTTCAAGTTGATATGCAAGTCACTGATAGAGCCTTTGCATTTTAGGGTCCTGGGAAATGTATTATCTACATGGCAAACTGGAGAGTTAGGCAGCCATTTTAGGATTTAAATGTTGAAAGAGAAGAAAGAAAGTCTCTTATCTTCCTTAGCCTACATGTGCGCTTCCATATTGGTGGCATGTGAATCACTGTATCAGATTTAGGAGCACATGTTATGGACTGCAGCTACAACTGCAGGCCAATGGAAATTAGATTTTAGAGAAGAGGGTGAAATCCATGGCTTGTCGTTGCCTGAATTTGTAAACAGCAGGTTATATTTTAACATCAAGCATCTTCATGGATTGAAGCTCGCTATTCCAAAAGTGCTCCAGTATCCTACTGTATTGCCAATCTGGAAACCACCCCTAACTGCTTCCAGTTTGCCACAGTAGGCTACAGAGAGTTCAACGTCCAAGCCTGGTGTGCCTGCTACCTACAGTCAGGTCATTAGCAAATGATGTTTGCGTGTCCTTTTCATTGCTTCACTTCACCGTTCGATGTCAGGAAAGGGTTTCGGCCACTGTTAGACCACTGTCATCTTACTCAACATTGACTTCATGGTAGACCGGATACTTTTGGCTCAGGGTTTAATAAATAGGAGGGTCTTTACACTTTATTCTATGCCGCGAAAATATTCAACAACAGTATGATAAGCAGAATGTCTCCAATGAGCATGCATTCTTTTGGATAAAAAAAATCCCTTTTACACATAATGTGGTTGTCAGCGGGGCATGTATATCACTTAGCCATGAGTCCATCTCTTGTCCAGGCCATGCCAAGCATGTTACGTGTTTGTACGGATGCGTAGATGATGAGAATGTCAGCACTTCTTTGCAAAGGATCGTACCTCTGAACAATGCTGTGCCTTTGTTTCAAAGCTAGCCTTGCCAACGACTCTAAAAGGTATTTGTTTTGAACTGATTTTGTATCACTAGCTCAAACCCGAAGAAAGGATTTAATATCGTTGCTGATATGTTTTATGAAATTTTCCTCTTGTTCTATTTATATTTCCTGACCTCCATTGTCATTTTTCATAATTTAGGATTATGATTCTTTTTTTATTTTATTTTATTTTTTACACAAGCTGTGAAAACAATTCTGCACTTTAATCTTGAACGTGAACATTGAGAATCCAAGGAGACGACTGTATTTCATTGCAGCTGGAATAAAACTGTTGCTCCTTAAATCAATTCATGACTTTGATTTATTTGCATAGCAATATGCATTTTAATTGAATATTGTACACAATATCCACATACATAATAAGACACATTGTTTAGACCTAATAAGCTACATGTTTACTGTTGGATACGCAGATAGGGGCTTATCCAACAGTTAGACCTATTCGCAGACATTTATAGCCTAAATAGTGAATAAAGGCTGGAAAATTGTTAGAGTAAACAAGGATACCCCCAAAATATGTATGTTTGAAAATGTCCCAAGCACACGTGACCTTCCTATCCACCCTGCGCATCCATGTGCGATTGTTTTCATTCCGACGGTGGTGCAGGCTGTGCTTCGTGACGTCATGTAAATCTAGCAGGAGTTTTTGCTTCTGAACGGTGCACCGTTTAAAATCCTCACTCAGAGAGGAGGCGTAGTCAGTGTGGTCGCACTGTTAGAGTAGGGATACAGAAAAGATAGAGACTGAAGCGGGACCACTTTCTCGAAATATCTTCAAGCAAGCCTTTCATGTTTGGTCGTGAATATTACTGAGACGGGAATACACTCAATTTTACCCTACTTGAATAGGAGTCCGGGTATAGCGTTTTAAGACTACGAGTTAAGAAGAAACTTTACGAAATGGAAAATTCTTTAACCAACAACCGGTTTAGGTCTGCAATGTTCAACCACGGTGAGTAGGCAATGCTAAATTCTGTTAATTCTCAATGCAGGTGATGGCGTTAATTAGAAATTGAATCACCGGCCTACAGCTTTTCTGCGTGTCTCGTGCGTGTTATCTCTCATTGGCGGTGAAGGGGCGGCATTATTTTTCAATAATACACCTGGACGTTTGGTTCTTTCAAAGGACAGTGTCATGCCAATATCTAAATAAAGCATCCACACTAGGCTACAGTTTAACAAATTAACAAACTAACGAAAGAAGCACGATTGTATTGATTGACTACAGACTGAGCCGAGGATGTAGATGTAGATGTGGATGTAGACGACTGTGGATGAACGGAGAGAGTAGCACCAAAAGTAACGGGACAGCCACGGGGGAAGCGTAGGGTTTAGCTTCAATTGCAGTGCAATTCTGTAGTTATGCAAGAATTACGCTGTCAGTCATTACACTGTATGACTATTTTGAAATGGAAGCGATGGATGACAAAATCGAGGTATTGACTAGAAGGGGGATACTTTCACTGGGTATAATGTCAAATCTATTTGATCGGAGTATCATTTAAAAAACTGCATGAAACAAAGTTTACATTTACCGCTAGTTTATCATGCTGTAATGTCAGGCAGTTTTATGTTGGCTATAGCATACAAACCTCTGTCATTGATGTCATCCGATCTCGAACTGATGTCCACTAAATTAATATTCATTTGTAACTTAAAACAGAGCATTCTTTGCATTGTGGCTTACTGAAGGTACCGAATTGACCATCATATTCAAATAGCCAAAGTAGCAGAATTTCTTTAGTGGAAGAACTGGCAATAGCCTATACAACATCGTCTTGTAGGCCTACTTAACAAACAGTCGACAATTAGGTCCACTGCTTCCCCAAGATGGCCAAAGACACATCATCTATGACAGGCTTACATTTTTTGCCTGCTGACCTTACCATAGGTGTAGTGCTATGCTTGCCTGCAGCTATAGGGCTAATCTATCCACCAACAGGCAGCTCATGTCTAACACTCCCAGTCTCCAGACAAGAGCACTCCCTGACATTTAGACACACACCCTTTCTACATCCACTCGGTAGTATTGTCTGTTTAACTGGTTAGCTTGATTCCAGAAAATGGCTTCTTCTGTCTGAGGAATAGCATATATTTTGAGTGATTGACAGGCTTGCTGGTATTGACTGTCCTGCCCAATCATCTGGACAGTAACTCATTACAGGAGTTTTCTGTGATGCATCAGCTTGAATGTGTCCTTATATGCCCTTAACTTGATCTGTTTGAGTTTGATCTGTAAACTCCTGATGCCATGGCTGGGAAACATCTGGCAGCTCCAGACTGTTGTCATGGGAAGGGGAGTGGAGCATTGTAGATGGATGTAGATGAGAGACTGGATTTAGACTGAACTCGTACTGCATACCTGTCTGCTGTTCTCTGCATCTTTCTTGTGTTGCTTCCTAGCACATGCAGGGGCTGAACCTTTAACAGAAGCCAATGCCTTGACATCACTGGCCACACACACATGCACAAAAAAACTGTAGACACAACTTCTAATTTAGACACATCGTGTTCAGAGGTACGGTTACAGACTTGCAACCCAAGATTAAGTGTGTGTGTGTGGAATCTATGCCTTTAGTTGTTTTAGATGTGCTTTAAATCAAGACAACACAGTCAGCTGATAGTACTGTTTTGCTCCAGTGCAGCAAGTTGAATTAGTCAGGCCTAATCCTCCTGTAAACTTGGAGTCCCTTGATGTGTAGCCATGCACTTCTTTGCTATTTAGTACTTTTTGCAAATATACCATTACATCTCAAATTTCTATTACTCAGAACAAAGTTCTAATTTGGGTCCATTCTATACATTTTTTAACTGCTGTCCTTATTGTCTCAATTGGAATCTAGGCCTGTCTAATGAGGCTTTCTCAACCCATATAGTAATCAAGCGACATGTTTGTCTGTCACACAAGAAAAATAAACCAAATAAACCATGGCCCTAACCCAACACGACAACGCCAACCGTAGGAGGCTAAAGTCGAGGATGCGACTTCTCTCTGAAGTCCAGCTGGGAAAACAACCAGTTGTGGGAGACGTAAGCAGTGTTGACCATCCGCCCTGTTGCAGCGGCTAGCGGTGGACATTCTTCAGCGGACGCACCGTGGGGGAGAGGCATAGCCTTCCCAGACCGCTGTGGCTTCCCTAACAGCAGCCTGGGTAAAAGAGACTGCATGTAGGTCAAGAGAAGAACCACACAAAAAATTAAGAAGGCTAGCCATTACAGTGCAGTAAAGCAGTGAGGACTGTGTGTGTCCTGTCTTTTAATTAACGGTTTTCTGTCTGTCCTTTGAGAGAGCCTTGGTTTTAAGGGTCTTACATATTCTGCATTTAAGGGATGAATATAAATGGTATTGAAGCCTTTTGAGTGACTTTTGGGTGCCTTTCAAACTATGCAGTGTATAGCTACATCCGCTATGAGGATAATTGAGGGAAACTGGATTGGGCAGGAGGTCAACTATGCTGCATTTCAGATAGGACTAAATGATGGTGGGATTTGGAATCTCCTCATTCCAGTCCCAAATTGCCCCCCCCCCCCCTCCCTCTGTCTACTGCAAACTCTGACAGGTAAGCTGACATGAGCAGCCCTCTGCCCCGTTTTCAGTCAGACCACATTTTCTGAGAAGGCTCAGAATCGTATGGGTTGATGTCACTGGCACGCAGCCTAAATCTAGAAATATGTCAGAAGCCACTGCCCCTTTTTACATACCATTCACAAGCATGCACAAGAACAGAACACATGCAAGCATGTGAAGACTTACTTTTACACTCACAAACACACACAGACATGCATGCAATATGTTGCAAATACACACATGTACAATTTAAAGATGTGTTGTAAACCTCTGACACATTCTCAAGAGCAAGCATACACACACACACACACACACACACACACACACACACACATGTTGTCATCATTCAACAACCAGTTGCTTTTTATAGACACAAAAACAGCTGCTTTCTCAGACATTGAGACTCTGTACAGTTGATAAGCATAAAAAAGATGATTTTGTCTCGCTTGGGTTGGCTATGAACCAGGCTGTACAAGAACCTGAACTACATCAGTATTATGAATGATAACATGTTGCTGCCATAACCTGGTATTCATCTTCAACTGTTCTAAAGAAACTGTTCTTTTTCCTGCTGTGACCACATTCTAACAGGGTTTGTTAAATCCAGTGCCAGATTATACACAGATTAATATCCCATCAATCCACCACAGATTATTATCGTTTTTCTCTCAATTAGGGCCAAAGCTCACAGGTGTGAAACCTCACTCGTATTTACTGAGCCGTGTGTGATTCCATACATATGTTGTTACCGTAGGTCATCTCTGAATTTGATGGAATGTCAGCTTGTGTGTGTCTACCGAATGTTGTAAATAATTAGAACTGTTTTCTTCCTATGTCTCCGTTGACCTCCGTTGACACACTGGAACCATCTTCCGCTCCTCTCTGCCATCCATTGTTCCTCTGACCAGATGACGAGGTAATGCAACATTCTTTTCCTTAGCCTCCTACTGTATGCACAGAAGACAATGTTGGCTGCAATCGGCGGTCTTGGTTTAATCATGGCGGGTGATAGGGGTCACTGAGTGGGGTACATAGTCCTTACCGTAGGTCACTGGATGCAAGATTACCTCAAATTCAAATATTGTGGTACTGAACAGAGTTGTGCTTGTCAGTGAAAGTGGTAAGGCGGATAACTGATGTTTGTTGTGAGGCCCAGGGGAGTCTGCACATACCTGACGTGGCAAAAATGCTGTGTGGTCTTCATGCTTGATCCAGATCTTCTTGTTTTATGTCCCACGCTCAGTGACATCTGAGAACAGCCTGCTGCAGGTGTACCAGGTTTAATTTAGACTCCTCTGCACTTAGAGGGTGTGTGTGTGTGTACATATACAAGGCTTGTTGTCTGTCAACAGTGTGCGTGTATAGATGGTTTTAATAACCTTCTCACAATCCTGAACCTTTTGTCACACTAAGTCTTACCCGCGGCGACATCTAATGAATTATCACACACACACTCACTCCCTTTCTCTAAAATATGCACACACACCAGTCATACCAGTAGCCACCCTCTCACCTCAGTGTCAAAGCCATCCGTCTCCACCCCTCCCCTCCCCTTCTGGATGTTGTCATCGAGGTCCAGTGGCTCCACAGCTGTGTTTGGTCTGGGGGCTTGGAGGGATGAAGGGGGAGGTGGGGGGTGATGTTTAGTTGTTTCCAAACACAACCCACAGCAGTCTTACCAGTTGGGGAGGGGCCAGGGGAGGGATCCGTATGGGTGTGACAGCTCTGTTCCTTCCTCAGCAGCAGAATTCCTAAACTCCGTGACAAAGCTGGGGTGTGTAAGGAGGGGGGGGGGGGGGGGTACGTCTCATGCGGAATTCTCAAAGGGATCCCGTCATAGACTCCAGAGAGCCAGGGAGTTAGTTACTGAGTTGCGCAGTCTTCTTATGACAAAGTGAGATGACATGTTATCATTGAGGTTTTTACTATTGTCTCCAGTCTTGTGAATGCGGTTGAACACACCCATGGCTAGGCCTTGAAGCTTTGTCTTGGTATCTCAATCTAGGTACCAAGTCTGCAGCTTGCGTACTCTTCTGTGTAAACACACTCATCCGTGGCTATAGCGCATGCCGGACTCTGGGGTGTGGTGTAGTAAGAGGGTGGCAGTGGTTTCCTCTCTTTAGTTTAAAAAAAGACACAAGAAACACACTCACATACATGCACACATCGAGGGATGTTGCACTGGCCGAGGGCTGTGCCAGCTCCGGGCACAGAAGCCTAGGGAGTCTGACCACAGATCTCCTCACTGTCTCTGAAGGAGCAGGGATACAGGCTGTCTCCTGGTATAGGCCTATGAGAATCCCAGGTTGCTGTCCCCCCCACGTTTGTGCATTCCTCTGTGGCTTTTGCTCAACTAGCCATTAGCTCCCTCGCCTTCAATTGGTGCCTGCCACTGTGGCCAGGGTGCAGGGAGGCTATAGTTGGACTTTATTAGCCTATTAGCTAGCAGGCTAGCAACTGTAGTGTGTCCTGCTAGTCTTTTTGCCTTTTCTCCTTAGTGGCTGTGTTTGTTTCCCTCTTTGGCTTTTGTGTGTGTGCGTGTGTGTAAACACCCTGCAGACACGCCCTGGCATTTCTTTTGATTGGCAGCTGCAAACCTGTGTCATGGCCACCATGAATAGAAGTGTGAAAATGTCACAGCCACGCAAGCTGCTGAATAGGATTCCACTTGATATCTCTTTTGATGCTTTGCTACACTGCATCTGAAGTAAACATAATAAGCATCACAGTTCATTTCCAAAACTGTAATTCTAGCATCTATTACATTATCTTACTAAATCTCACTCTAAATCAGACTATCAAATACAAACAATGGAGTCATTCTTCTGTACCAGGCTTTGGGGGTTCTAAGAGGGTGGTGTATCAGGGCTGTCAGAGTAACACAACCTGTCGTTTTGTGTTATTCTCTGGCAAAGATGTACCCGGGCTTAATTCTCTCAACTCTGGGGAAATGCAGCGTGTGACTATGACCCAGTGTTGTGGATAGTGTCAGACACCGAGGTGCTGGTGGCTGGATTGGTGACAGTCCCCCTTGGGGCTTTCCCAGTTTGATGTGGGGGGGAAACAATTGAGTTAGGGAGATGAGAGAAATGCAACGATCAGCTGTGACAGCCATGGTTGTCTTTATGGACACTGTGTGTAGGGGGAAGAAGCAAAGAATGACAGGACGGAATATACAGTAAGTGTTTAAATAAATAAAGCGTCAAATAAATACCCTGTTCTTATCTTACTATCTTGCCATAGCTGGAGAGTGTGGGAGGCCAGGGTGGATTAACAAGGCCAATAAAGTCAATGGCAGTAACCCTTGGTAATGAGAGGTGACACTAATGATCACCTCAGGGTTGATGTCGATGCTGAGTTTCTTAGGAAACATTAGTCCAACTGTAGGCTATAACTTTTTTAAGAATGTTCTTTTAAAGGCTTAAGCCAATAGTTTCTATGGCCTCCCTTCCTGCATTCAGCACTTCCTTCCTATTCTGACTGGGCCTGCTCACTAGACCCTCTGAGCCCATGGGCTCGGTCTCTAGCTTCACAGATGTTCCACGTCAGCCCTGTGCTAGTCTCCCAACCTCCATCCCCACATTCCCTAGGCTTTTGGTAAGAGGGTTACCCGGACATTCTTCTGAACCCCCAAAGAAGTGGCCCCTTGCCAAGCCCCCCACCCCTCCCCTTACTCCACCATCAGAGGGGCCCTGGCTATAAATACCCACAGTCCTGGTTCCCATGGCCCCCACTGCAGTTCTAGCACCCAGCCAGCAGGGCACCAACAGGGCTGAACCACAGAGGCCTCTTGTTCTGTGCCACCAACCCTCAAAACAGTGACAGCTCTGAGAGCTGGTTGTGGTCTATCAATCAAGGTCAAGAGGATTAAAAGATCCAATCCCCTTTAAACCAAAATGTGTCGAGTGGTCAATCTTGTCCCCATGTGTCTTAAGACGTGTCTGCTTCCCTCTGCAGAGATTATCCCGGTGACATATGTTGACTTGTTTTTGGGATCTGGTGGTGATGATGGGAGCTGCAGAGAGAGACACTCATTACACTGGTCAAGGCTGAGATAGATTTTAACATTCGATATCAAATCCAACCATGAGCTACTACTCCTTTAGCACAAAATCAGACAACCATATCGGGCAAACAGAGTAGCAAATTTAAATCTTGAATGGTATGAGAGGTAGTGCTATAGCCAATACTCAGCCTGTCCGTTTGGAATCCAGTAACATTCCCTATAATGGATATAAACTCAGTCTCCTGTCACCACAGGCTTTAGCAATTTTTTCCCACCATGCCTCTGTGTGACATGGATGGATATAAGAATGGATGGGCCAGTGACTGGGCTCAGACAGGGGCTGTCTTGGACAGATGCGTCTGTCAGCGTAGCGTAGCTAACCTGAGTCATGGTGCTGTACATGTTCTCTGGATCTGGGATCGCTTTATTGATCCAACATTAGCCTGTAACAGTTTTCATCCTAATACTTGTTTTTCATATTCCTCAAAACCTCTAACTGAAAGGTAGACCCAAGTGTGATACCTCTGAACCGGACCTGAGACGAGGTGACGGACTGCGTCCAGAACCAGCACAACAAGGGCTAACGCTCCCCAGCTGCAGATGCGCCCTTAAACACTTCCAGATGCTCCCATGATGTACCAAGCCAGCGGGAGGAAATACCAGACGCGCCAAGAGGAGAAGCGAGAGCGATGGATAAGAAGGGCGGAGAAGAAAAGAAGGGTCTGAAGTGGAGGATGGAGAAGGGGATGAGGAGAAGGCTGAGAGGGGGATTGGGAGGATGAGAAGATGGGCAGGAGTTAAGGGGTGAGGAGGGTTGAGCAACGGAATATCACAGAGCAGTTGGAGTAGAGGTGGAGATGGAGAAAATCACCATAGAGGTCAAGGCAGCATGAGTTTATCAGAAATGCGAGGAAAAATGAACCAGAACCACACTTGATTATGGCCTGGAAGCCCATAGTCCACAAACACAAGAGTATCAAGATCACAAGGAATGCGACGTCCAAAACGGCACACACCAGCGTTCCACCTTGTCACTAATGGACCCAAACAACAACTGGTGTTACTGAATCGCACCACCATCCCCTCCCGTACCAGGGCATCAGACAGCCCCAGCAGACACACTTCCACAGACAGCCTGATTTAAGGTGCTCTGTGGAACTGAAGCGTGGAATGCGGTAGCGTGCTGCGACACGATGACAGATGGAGACAGCGCAGGAGCACTAAGTGTGCAGGCGTCACTGTGCGTGTGTAGGAATGTGACTGAGGGAGAAGTAGGAGGCATTGTGCCACTTGCACTTGTAGTTCACCCACATGGGTATTACAATGTGATATTGCTAAATGGGTGTACTGTTGTGATCGTGAACTTGATGTGTGGGTGCAACACACAGTTACAACCGTGCAGGGCTGATTTGCAGGTTGGGTTAGTGTGCACATTTGTTGTTGACACGAGTGACCGGATATGTCCTTTGAGTCCAGCCCAGCTGCAGACGAGCGGGTGTATCCCATCGTGCCGAGTCTCAGCCCTTTTGACATGCAATGGTGGTCAAAGCAGCCTGTGCATGTGATCTGTTCCCTGAATATTTCCTGCCCTTTGAACAACGGCCCTTTGAAACGTAATTTCCTTCACGTCGCCATCCTCCACTCCCTGTCCTTTAGACACAGACACTCCAGGGCCTTGCTGCCAAATTCAGCACCAGCACCCCATTGTGATATTTATACACACTCATGCAGACACACACACACACACACACACACACACTGGAAACACACAGGTGATAAACATGACATTCATGACACATCCTCAGTTGGATACAGTGAGAAGTGTGAACTTACTAGCCGGGATCAGGCCACTGGAACTGAATGGTGCACTCTTGTGCCTTATTGCATGTCTAACTAGTGTCACAAACTCAGACACATTCACTTTTTCACACACAGACGGCTCATAAAACTGCACCTGGTCACCACACACGTGTGATGGATCTAACCCCACAGTTTACAGACTGTACACAGAGCGTGCCCTATTCCCATGCACACCCTTCCCCCTTCCCACTTTCGTGAGATAATGTGATACTGTATCTCTACCCCCCCCCCCCCCCACACACACACACACACACACACGCATGCATGCATGCACACACAATCTACTATAAAACCGAGGCCTGACATCAGACACCCAAACCACAAGCTAGTCTCGCCATTATTTGTAAATACCTTCATGAATATGAATCCAGAGGTTAAGTCACCGTGGATTGTAAGTTAATGCAGCATTGGCATCGTCCCAGCTATGTCCTTCCTCTTTCAACAGTTGGTTTATCACACACAACGTTTACTGTTATTTTGGTGTAATGACCTAGATCACTCATTTAGATAAATACCCTGTCACTGTTTGTGCTGTTCAATGTTTATACAAGTCCAGTAGCAAGTATGTAGAGTTTTATTGAAACGAGAATGCATCACTTGGAACTCTGATCATGTTTTATTGAAATTACTGTTTAATATCTGTTGTCACTGTGTGAGCTATCTACAGTATATCATAGTATATGTTTGTGTATTTTTATAAGTACTGTATATAATCTAGTGGTATGATTCTAGCTTTGTGTGCGAGAGGTCCCCAGGCTCAATCTGGTGGTTGTTAGTTAACTTTAGTGGCTATTCCATTCTATTGTTGTTTGTACCTGACTGGTGTTCAGGTAGTCATGATGGCTGCATGTATCAACAACAATTCATAGACGCTCCGTATATATGTAGGCTAATCTGTTTTGAGAAAGAAGTTCATTCGATTTTTCTAAACATAAGTGGCCTGTGGTTTTATTAGTGAGATGTTCAACTGTTGAATTGACAGTGGGACTCTACATCAATGAATCTTCGATTTGTTTGATCTCTGTGTGGACGAGAGTGTTAGTCTGAAGGGAGTTTGCGTTCAAGTAGGGTCTGGGCCATTTGGGAAACGTGTGATTGAGAGCAGAGGATGGAGGAGAGGGGTGAACACCAACATCTGTGTCTCATTGAAGGTTCAAAGAGAACGCGTGGTTCTTTCTTCCTGGGACCCCAAACCATGAACCTGTCTCCTTCTCTTCCTTCTCCCTTTCCTTCTTCTCCCTCTCCTTCCTCGATTCCTTTCATTTTCTTTCCTCACAAACACCAATGCCTGTGGTGTTTTGACCTTTACTTTTATCCGGTAGCAAAACCCTTGACCACAAATGGTGTGTGTGGCTCCTGGATTCGGTATTTATTTATTTTTTTTCTTCTTTTTTTTTTTCTTGGTAGGGTACCCACCTTCATCACTGGTGATCTGAGAAACTCATCTCCTCTCTCGCTCTCTCTCTCTCTCTTACTCACACTCTGACTCACACACACACACACACACACTGGGCTCCTGGTTCTGCACAATGAGACTGGCAGAACAGGATGCTCATTTAGGTTCTGTACTCACTGGTGTCCTTGGTTGCTCCATTGTTCTTATGCTGTGTGAGGTATACTGTAGCTAATTACACATGCCATCATCACAACAGAAGTGTGTCTGCATTTGTGTGTGGCACAAAAGTTAGAGGATGCCCATTATGTTTTTCTTTTCTTTTTTTTTAAAGACCTACCCTACCATTTACCTACTATAATTAACTAATGACTTCCTTATTTTTACTGTAGGTAAACCTCTTCCCATCTCTTTATAGACTTCTGGTCATTTTAGGGGAGCAAGAAAAACATCCGTTAGCGTTGAAGACTACCAGACATTGCCATGGGCAATTCTTACGTGACATACTAAACATGGTGTTCATTCCATCCAGTATTTTAGTATACGGATCAATCTCTGTCCTCCAAATGTCACTTCAGCATGAGTCCAAATTGCCTTCCAATGAACTTTGGCGCCTATGTTAAATTCCTGTATTGATGCAAGGAATGTCTGCCGCTCACTATAAACTACATCCAACATTGCTATAGCTTTTCATTTGTTGGAGGGTATACTGTCTGGAGAAAAAGAGTATTCGTCCGTGCCTAGGATCACATCATAACTCGGTTACTGTCCTAATGCCCATTTGATTCACAAGCAATTTGCAATCATATTGCTGAGAGCATTGATTCATCATGTATGGATTTTGTTCTGCATCACTTCAGGGATTGGCCTGGAAGATAACACAATAACTGCAGTATTTGTTAAAGAAATGTGTGGATGCTCTAAGCAAGTAGTGAAGGATGATCAGTGAGAGAGCTTTTCAAACACCCCCGACTTGTAAGTCCCTTAAATCCTACACAGTGAAGAAACTTATTCCAAGGAGACTTTATGCAAAGCATACCCTTCCCTTCACAAATTCAAGTTAACAGATTAAGAAAATAATAGCAAAACTTGAATCCCTCTCTTGAATTTTCTCTTTCTATGTCACACACAAACACACACTCTTTGCAAAGAAGCAGTGGAGTGGAGATGAACAGTTGGATAAGTAGACTGGTTTACGTCACAAAACTCCAAGTTTACCTCAGGGGCAGCCCTGCTGTTGATGCTCAAGGTTTCGTGTGTCTGCCTGTGCGAGTGTTGGAAAATAGGTTGTCTGTCTGTTGGATCAGTTGACCTGAACTTGTCTACATCCTGAGAAGCCAGAGGAGAAGACTCAGGGTCAGTCCCAACAGCACAATTAGTTCAGGTCTCATCTGTCTGTCACGCTTTTGACTTGGCTTTTAAGTAATACTCAAACTGCTTATGATGCTTACAATACTATCCGTGCCAGCTCCTGTAACAAGTCACTGTTAATTTGGTAAATTAACAAATGCATGCTCACTTGGTAACACTTAGTACAACTCCTTTTAGATTAATACCCAGCTTCAGACTTGTAAATTGATTTTTATGATGGATTTTTAAGAAACTGGAATTTAAGTAAATGGAATGCCCCCATGCTTATTCTTTCACTACAAAATGGGAATGAGGGTTTTTCCTTGAGGTAAAACCAGTAAAGGTAATGCCCTAAGCATCTTACTGCAGTGCTGGCCCTCCTCTCCTCCCTTCTCTCGCTCCCTACCCTATTTAGGAATGCAGACTCCGCTCCACCTGTTCTATTACTGCCACAGTAACAGCAGACTGGCACCTGCCCTCTTGTGCAGCACGTCTACACACCATATTTATGTAACCTTGGAATGCAACCAGTTTAGAGAGTACCCTGGAGGTAGACGGTGGCCCAAACCACAGACATTGGATCTGATTACAAATCCCATTGGAGGATGGAAAATTGGACCTAATGTCAGACTGTGCAGGCCCAATA
Organism: Osmerus eperlanus; assembly: GCF_963692335.1. Taxonomy (NCBI): domain Eukaryota; kingdom Metazoa; phylum Chordata; class Actinopteri; order Osmeriformes; family Osmeridae; genus Osmerus; species Osmerus eperlanus. Next base: position 9,060,725 of record NC_085028.1, read on the forward strand.
TTTGTCACATCGACCTTAAGAGTACTGTATTGGAGTATGACACTGATTTAGGACTTCCCTTAAGACGTAGTTTTGATGACATGTTTATTGGAAATGGCAGATGGCAGACAGTTTAAAACAAACCCATTTTATTATAGCATTGTTCTCTCTTGGAATGGTTCCAGAATAACTGGGCCTGGAGAGAACGAATGGCTGACATTGCATAACACGACATGCACACAAACACTAAGGGTGTTTAACCACACGCACACAACTATGCAAAGCAAGCTCCCTACCAACTAATCTCCAAGATTCCTGTGTGGTACCAGGAAGCTGAAACATCCTCTTCATTTATAATAACATGCGGGAGATTTATGTTTTATAGCGGTTTGGAAGTTTCACTGGTTCAAAAACATCCTTTGTGAGTCTGGCTATAGTTATTGTTGATGTTATGCTACATGATGGCCAAGTTTTAGTGATTTACAGTGGCTTCTGTTAGCATTGGAACCAGCTTCCGTGAATGTTCCCAAAAGAGGTTTCAGGGTTTTGTTGTTGTGAAGTTGTTCAGCTTTTGCAGGACAATAGCTCACGTCTTCCACTCTGAATGGACAGTCTGATCAGGGAGAACAGTATCTCTGTCTCCCAGTGCTGCCCAGTTTTCCCTGGGCTTCATGCCAGGAGGGGTGCCCCTCTCAAGTATTACCATGAGAGGAGATTGAAGGATTCTTGTACTCTGTCACGCTCCCAATATACCATTTTGTTGAGAAAAACATTGTGATTCTGCAGAGTTTAAAATGGAGAGATGGAAGAACGCGGGGTGTCCATCCCCACGGACACATCACTAAAACTACATGTGTGATTTTATATATCACAATATTGATTTTGGTGTAGTAAACTTCCATCACACCTATGCGTTTCAGCAACAGCATTACAGCTAAGCAAGTATGATGGTAAAGAAGCATATGGAGCACATTGGGAGTCAGATGCAATTGGTCTGTTTTTCAGCCTGCTGGAGCCAGGGCTGGGTGCAGTGGGCAGTGGGCCCTTGCTTGCTTGCTTGCTTGGGAGTCTTGCACTAGCTAGCGTCTGGGCTATTAATAGAGTTAGCCTGAGAATCCAGACGGAGGTCAGCAATCAGATTCCTGCTCCAATTCCAGAAGGGAGTAAGAAGGAAAAGTCCCTCTTATGATGAATTGACATTTTTGTTTGTTTTTTCCTCTACTGTAGCTTTGTGGCAGAAATACAAAAGGAATTCAAACGGTTTAAACTGAAATCCCACAGAAGAGGTAGCTAGCTACCAGTCAGTAGCCCAACTCCATAACTGTACTTACAATTCTCCAACTCTTTTTGTACTTTCAGTTTTAAATCTAGTGGAAAAGACTTCAGCCTACTACCCCATGTGATTATCAAAAGACTAAAATGAAGTAATACTTTCACACGAGTGGAGCTTTAAAAGTGTGTGGGGGGTGTGTCTCACTGATGCCTGTAGAGAGGCCTTAAAACATAGAAAGATTTCCAAGTGATTGAGATGTCCCTTGTGAGTGCATTTATTAGCAAATGGAGTAACCTTAGTGGGCTTGGAACTCACAAAATATGCTTAGATGTTTTAAGTAGTCCCTATGCTTAAGACTTTCTTAGGTTTTTCCGTCGCACGTTAAGAATGTAAATTCCAAGTCCAGCCGAATCCTCACAACCTAGTGTCATCTGACCTCTTGCTACAGAAGGACCCATATGTTGTAAGGTCACATGAACAGGAGACCCAGGCTGGAATATTCTTCTCAATGCTTTTGCTCCCAAACTATCCCCAATTATTCTTTGTCCAGTAACCATGTTTTGTGTTTCATCACAGTGTATGCCCTGTGGCAGTTTCCACTGTCTGGTGGCAAGGAATTCTGACAGAGATCTGGACTTGAAAATCATAAATGTTGACCAACTTAATCCCTTTAAACTGTCCAAAAAAAGCTTGTTAAAATCCATTTCATTTTAATAACGGAAAGAAAAACAGACCAGACACCATCAGATCTTAAGGCACTCATTTTCACTGGCCTTTGCTCATGGGCCATGAATTTAAAGCTAAAGGTAATATGGTATTTCATTTATTTCTCCCCTAAAATAGTTGTGGTTCAGTTGATATGCTTCCCTGATGGCTGAGACTGGAATATTGCTTCATGTCTCTGGCCCCAAACAGTGTTGCACTAATAAGGCAAACTCTGCTTTGTCAGCAGTCTCCTGTACTTACAATAACTTGGAGTTCTCCTATGCAGACAGAGAGACAAGCACACAACTAGGCAGTTTGTATATGAGAACTTGGCCCCTGATTTTGAAATTGGTTTAGACGGGTACTTTTATGAATGCATACACAGGCGCGTGAGCGCACATATACAACCATTCTTTCTGCCATGGAGCAAGGCTGATCCAGACCTCTCCTTATCAAACCATGTTTTATCTGTCTCTGAGGGCTGTGTCGTCCCTTCTGTCACAGATGGCCTGCCCTGAACCCCTAAAAAACAGATTAGGGCAAGTCACAAACTGTCTGTCTGTTAACAGTTCACTGTAGCCCAGACTCCCAGTTTACTCTCCACAATCCCCCCTCCAAGCCCGATAATGTGTAGGCTCACGGGTGATCATCTGTTTGCATCAGATGGGAGGGAGCTTCCATTTTGACCTTCCAAATCTGTGTCCTTTTGGTGGTTGATTCACAGAGGGTTGGTAATTATACTGTACAACATGTTGCAGTTTTGGCTTCACATTTATAAACGAACATGGAACATTAAAAGGGCATGTTACTCAGTCTGGTGTAAATATTTGTTAGTTTGTTGCTTGGGATAAAATTATACCCCTGCATAAACTGTAATCCTTTGTGTTGACACACGTTAGGCCTACATTGTTTAGCAAATCTGCCATTTGGATCACAAGGGATTTAAGTACAGTCAACATCTGTCTGTCTGCCATTTAAACTCCATACTGTATGGTTAGTATGAATACAATATTACTCTGACATATGCAATGGAAGCGTATTAATACATTGTCAGATGTACAACCTCCACTTTCTTTTGGCTTCATATGGGAATGCTGTATACATCATGGCTGATTCTGAGCTGTGCAGGGTCGCTCAATACGCCCACTCCCTCCATCTCTTTGTCTCTCTGCTATGATTACTACTCTCTTCTCATCCCCAGGCTGATGGTGCCTGTAATCTTGTGTGCTCTTTCTCACCCATGGAGGGTTGGTTGAGAAGCTGAACCAAACAACTGCCTACAAGCACAGTTATAATACACTTTTTGTCTCCTAATGTCCTTCTCCAAGTGTCTTTGTCACTTTTCTTTTCTTCCTTTTTCTCCCAGTCTCACTTTCTCCTTTATCTACATTCTCTCTCGCCCCTCTCTTCTGTCACACTGTACACCACTGTTGCACTGTGACAGCTAATCCCTGTAGGCACGAAGGGCCAGCGCCTGATTTTGTGTGACACTCGAGTGCATCTTTCATTGAGCTCTCTCTCTGCCTCTCTCTCTCTGTCTCTCTCTCTCTGCCTCTCTCTCACTGCCTCTCTCTCTCTGTCTCTGCCTCTCTGTCTCTCTCTCTGTCTCTCTGCCTCTCTCTCTCTCTCTCTGCCTCTCTCTCTGCCTCTCTCTCTCTCTGTCTCTCTGCCTCTCTCTCTGTCTCTCTGCCTCTCTCTGTCTCTCTCTGTCTCTCTGCCTCTCTCTCTCTCTCTCTCTGTCTCTCTCTCTCTCTCTGCCTCTCTCTCTCTCTCTGCCCTCTCTTTCTTTCTCAAAGGAGAGAATAAAGCAGAAGATGCCAGAGATTTGAACTGAGACTGAGATGCCGCAAAGGAGACTGAGTTCTCTACAGTGAAACACAACATGGTACCCCAGTGGATGTTCCTTCTCCCTAAATCATATCCACAGCAGTTTGTGTGTTTTTAGGGTGTAGACATTTTCCTGATAATATTTGCCGACTGTTACTCCCGGACATCCCCAGCCTCTCATACTTATGGATACTGCATTTGTTCTCTCATATTCTTCAAAACGCATACACACGCTTTGGTGCCACACTGACCCAAATTTGCAGCACGGTCATTCTGGAATCTTTTCCACTCTGTCGAATTGTCAGTTTCCATGAAAGCTTCCATGGCAGACACTGCCACTGTCCACTTGGCAGCAGAGTGGCCTCTAGAAAAAAGGTCTCGATATTAACTGTGTTTTGTCTCACTAATTTAGATGTTAAAAGTTGTGGAGTGAACTTCTTTGCTCCAATGCTGATTTGACTCTATGGAAAAGAAGCTTTATTCCAAGAATCAAGGATCACTGTTTTTCTAAACAGAGTTTCATTGAATGAGCTGAATGCCTGAGTCCATTCTTGTCCTACTTTATATCTCACATTGTTGCACAATGTATCAGAGGGTTCGTTTGTGTTCTGTTGATAGAAATGGAACAAAATGTTTTTTCCCAAATAACCTTAAACATCATTTGCAATGGTCATCCTATATCAAATGTGTGGAATCAGATGCTATATCTGAAAAGAGGAAACATCTTGATTGAATTTACCACAGTGATGCTCAGGCACCACACAGAGCATTAATCACTCATTGTTCTTATGGATTAACCATGAGGACTTCATGTGGATTGTCTTGTGTCATATTGTGGTAGCCCCTCAGTTTTTTAATTGTGTATGTTCACTTCACATGGTGTGTAAAGGTCACATTGTTCTGTATATGAACTGCTGGATATCAGGACTGGATCCTCACCCACCCCTCCCTTCATGCTGATGCCCTTCAACACTTCTCATTATCGCGCTGGTACTGCATGTGTGGGGGCTATAAATGAGATATTAGTGAGTGTTATTAAAGAATCATGTGGCACCCTTTCGGGTGTGCATTAGGTAACTTTATTAACTCTGTGCTCATTGCCACAAAACTGTCTCACTCATGCAATCTCTTTCCATGAGCCATTCACTGATTTAATTCAGTGTTACAGTTTAAATACAACCACTACAGAATACATCAATAAAATGTGTAATACAACAAAGTACCGAACTGCTACAACCTCCAATACAATAACAGTCTCATTTGCTGAATGGGATGCAACATTTGCTGAATGGGAAGCCAGGGTTGTCGTGCTGACCCGAGGCTGCAGCTCTGCTCAGAGTGTCAGTAACGGACCAAGGCGATGCCCAGGCTGAGTAAATACCATCATGCCCCACTGAATGTACCCAAACACAGTCTCTCTAGGGTACCAGTTAGCTAAACAAACTAAAGGTGACAGCTCTTCGCCCAGATTCAAGGCCACAGTAGCCCACGTTGAGGTCAATGCATCAGAGGGGTCCAGTGACACAAGTCTGGCCCAGTCAGTGTGTTCCATCAGTTGGTCAAACTGCCCTTTAAAGATTAGGTTAATCTTACGAGGCACAATAAAAATGTAATCGATTAATATTTTTTCTTTAGAAGAATGGTTTCTTAGTTTAACATTTTCTAACTTTCTACTATGGCAGTTACTAATATCATTGCACTGCTGTAAAATAGCTTGACCAAAGGCACCAGTTCTTGACACTATAGATTCTACAGGATAAAGACTGAACCATTTGATCTTAAACTTTATACTCAAAGGGTTGTGTGTGTGCGTGTGTGTGTGTGTGTGTGTCAATTCTGCTGTGTGTCCACTTTATTCTCAGCTCCTGCTGGTATTTCCTGAAGTCTATTGTACTGGGGTAAGCTTGATCCCATTAACCAGAGCTCTCTCTCTCTCTGCCCTTCCTCTCTCCTCCTCTCTGTGCCTCGCTCAATTTTTGTAATCTTCTGTATCTCCTTCTGTAGCACGGTGCATGTAGTTGTAAAAAGGCTGTAGATATCAGATCATTCATCGGTACATTCCTGGAGCGTCTGGCTCATCGTCCCTGTTAGTGACTTAGAAGAGTGTGTGTTGTCTGCAGTGCAGCATGGTAAGTGCATGTAGCGTGTCGTTTGTGTTGCGATGGACAGAGGGAAGGATTTGGACGGTGCGTTGCTGTGCTGGAGGAGAGTCTAGCTGTAAAGGACAGTTTAACCCGCCTCCTTTGCTCATTAGAGGGCACAACACAACGCTGTGACATTTCAGCCAGACGATATCTCTGTGGTTTCCTCCCTGCCCCTGTCTGTCTGGGTTTCTGTCTCTCTGTCTTTCTGTCTGTCTCCATCTTTGTGGATGTTCTGTGTATCAGTAGGAATAAACAATAAACGTTTTATAATGTGGCATCGACAGTGTATAATTTAGTATAGACTTTATGGTTAAGGTCAGAGGCTAAGGTCAACATGACAGACTAAACATTTTGTTGGTCGTTTAGTTATATGGGCCTTTGCTGTAACAGACACGGGAAGCGTTTAGAGTGTGTGTTAAACTGTACCTCCTTAGAAGGGTAGCTGGTTGCTGGTCTACAAACTATGGTTGGTACATACTGTGGGAGGTTGTGTGTTTGAAGTCTGTTCGAGGTCAGCTTAAAAAAAAAAATAGGGGCATAGATGAGAATCAGATGCTGTCGAAAGTTCAGATGTCGTCAATGTATAACACCATGCATGTGTTATGGGGCACGTGTTGGTTTGCTGCTTCCATATGGCCTTTTCTGGTGTGTGTACTGTGTGGACCAAGATTAGAGGAGTGGCTGAGATCAGAGTGTTTACAGCAGGAAACTGAGATGATGGGGAAGACGGGCCAAGAGATTAGGAGGAAGTGGACAATTCACTCCAGTAGACATAAGAGGCTAGGTCAGCAATGCCCTTCCGCAGAGGAGTGCCCACAGTGGGCATTCATTGCCTGCTGGTACAGATGTGGGATTAGTCCATAGATCCATGCAGTATAATTACCTGGACGGTTCGGAAGTGAGGCACTTACTGTAATTAATGCGTATTTCTCTGGTTACAAGCTGCACATGGGTGGTGTGCAGCTCAGCATCTCCCATAGTTATGTATTCAACCTATATTGGATCCGGCAGCAGGTTTATAATTAGGCTGCTGTAAATATGTAAACGCATGGCAATCCTGAGAATGTGCACGCAAAAACGAAAGTCTCACATTCATCAGACAACGCATCGACAGCCAGGGCCACATGTTTTTAATTATGCTCTAGTCACAGGTGAAGCCCAGATGTACATATATCGCCCCCTGACAAAGGCTTGGATGCCAAATAACTAAAATTTCGCATCGCCCTGCTGATGCTGTTGTCAAATATAAAGGCAATAGAAGTGGAGGGCTGGTTCTATTGTGGTGCCTAGACTGTCAATCACAGGAGCCCAAAGCCAAGTTGAATAGTGCAGCATGTCACTCGGTTGCCTCATTAGGAACATGACCTTCGTCCACCAGGGAGGTGACCACTGGAACTGGCAGGCCGCTAGGGAGATGACCCCAGACACTCCAGGAGAAGCAACAGGAAGCAAGGGGTCAGATATCAGACAGAATGAAAAACTGCTTTTAAACAAGAGTAAACTTAGAAGGTGGACACTAGGTGGTACTTTGACTTATACGAAGCCTGCTTATTTAAACTTTGCATCGTTAATGTAATTGATTTTTCCTGGATTTCAGCTTGGTGTTCCCCTCTGATTTAAACCTCTATGCAGTACTCTATAAGATGGGCTCCCACTTCATAAGGGTTTATTTAACTCTACAACTGCCTGCAACGGGCAACCTTGGCTGTTTCCATCATTGTCTACTGTTGAGACCTGTTCGTTCTCGTATGAATTAAGGACCCCTTTACATGATCTAGGCTGTACATGGGAATATGGATTGCCTATATCATTTATATATTCGTTATGCTATTTACTCCAGATCCAACTAGCGTAGACAAGGAGTTGGATAAGACAAATATTGTCAAGGGGCAATAGGGGTCCTTAATCGTAAACTAGTGGATGATGGAGAGACTGTGATCCTTAGCTGAATCTATAGCTAAACTGGAGGACACAGCCAGGATCCGAGAGTGACAATTGACCTTGTTCTTTGTTGTTCTGTACCAGGTCCTGTGCCATGCAAAAACGCAACCAGGCGTTAAAGTCCCATTCATTAGTAAGTACTTAAGTGGTAATACGAGTGTATTTACCTTGCAAATGGTGCTATGGTACATTTGTTATGTTTTTGCTTTTTTTTTATAGTTCAATGTAATAAAATTATAGACTAGCCATTGTAATACCATGGAAAGAAAATTCATTTGGAAAAACAAAAGTATTTGGAAAAATGTTTCCCTAATGGCTCAGCTTGTCCGGTGCAGTGTGTTGTGTTCCTCTGCTGCCCTGCCTGGGCCCTCAGCCGTCTGATCTGGGTTCATCTCTCAGCTCTCTCTAATGACATCATGAGATGATAGATGAGCGGATACAGTGTAA